>NC_092211.1:79462269-79497045 GCF_043381705.1 Parasteatoda tepidariorum | reverse complement strand
TATATATATATTAAATAAATGGAATAAATGTAGAAGTTGCGCATACAATGGATGGACTCACGGGGAGAAATTAAAAAGAAAAATGAAAAGGAAAATTATGTAAAACAAATTTTATAGGCTCTTAAACATTTGTAAAAATCCATTTTAAACACACATTTTTGAATATTTCAAGGTATTTTTTTGATCTAGTTACTGCGTTTGTATATTGAGTTTAGTTTTGATTTATTATAGTAGCAAGCTTTTATTTAATAAATAATCTTCAAATTAATATCTTCGCAATTCGTCTTAATGTGGACTGAAAACGCCCTTCTCGGTTACAATTTATATCATAAAATAATTGCTTATTAAAAAAGCTATTTTTCAAAATATAGCATTTGTAAATGAATGCATGAAATTTTAATTAATTATCCCCCTTTAACTCCACTTAAGACATCTATCACTTTGTTTTTTCATTCATAATCTACTTCGTCCTCTGAAGTAAAATATGAATAAAATTTTCCATCATTTCTGAACTCATATTAAATCGTATTTTTCAGTTATCTTTTCTGGTCTGATTGGGGCAAACCTCCCAAAATCGAAAGAGCTTACTTAGATGGCAGTTCTCGTCGGGTCATAGTGGCCACTGACTTGGGATGGCCGAATGGACTGACCATTGATTATGAAGCCCGTCGCCTTTATTGGGTCGATGCTCAACTGGACCGCATTGAGTCATCAGATTTGAGTGGCAAACATCGTGTTCAACTGGTACAGGATGTATCGCATCCTTTTGGATTAACGTTGGTAAATAATTTAAAAAATAATATTACAATGCTTATATTAATTTAATAAAAGACTACAGTGCGTAAAATAAAAAATTGTTCAACCTGAATAACTTTTCATTTAATGATCGGATTTCACGTACTGGAACTCGATCTTAATAGTTCGACTGCTTGACCTCAAGTACGCAAATTGATTAGCTCTGATGATATTTTGAGTTACAAAATCAGACACGAAAACGTACTTTCTATGAAACATACCTTTTTCGACGGTATGTCTAATCAAGAATCCTAATAATTAGGATTCATGATTAGACCGCAATCTGGGAAATATGGTCTAACTAGAGCGTTCGAAACTTTGAACCCCATAATGTTAATTTTACTTTTTACGAGTTTCAATATATCTTGAGGACTTTTTAAGTTAATTGAAAGATTTGTGATGCTTATTTCATTGTAAAATTTGATTATCTGAAAATAATTGTACACGAAAAGTAATTTTTAAAATTACTTATTATTTTCAAACAATTCATTTAATAGGGGTCCGAAAAATTTTGAACTATTAGGTGTATAATTTTTACATCATTTTAAAGAATGCAACTTCAAATAATAAAATACAAAATTTGAAAAAATTGGTCAAATAGTTTCTAAGTTATCAATTTAAAAATATCACAAAGTTAATATTTGCTTTCGCAAATATTTGACCGATTTCTTTCAATGCAAAGTGTTGTAAACGATCATCTAACTCCTAGGATAAAATTACAGTGACACTTTCGAAATTTTTGAGCGCAACTTTTTCCATTGAAACGTAATCCCTATTGCTAAAAAAATTTAAAATAATGATAGAGCGATATTTTTAGCTTGAAATATAATGGTGCTAGACATAGATAAAAAGAAGCATGTTATAAGTTTTTGGCATGTCATTGACTCTATTCTGACCCAATGACGACTACGGGAAAATAGTGATTTACTGCATTTTGCCCTTTTCTGCTAAGTCAGGCGTCTCCCCGATTCGTACTAAAAATGTCATCCTCACTCTAGTTTAAGTTTCTTACGGTGAGAATCATGCTGGGAAAGAAAAAGATACTAACATTTCAAATTTTCAAACTTTTGGCTATGTATTCATGACAGTGAAGGGTAAATAATCATTTTTAAAACTATAAAAATTTTAACCTATTTTTGAATTATTTATTTAAAAGCAATTTTAAGAAATGAAGAGGTATTATAACAAAACATTCAGTGACATTTCGTAAACAATCGATTTCTGAGTTTAATTACGGACTAAGACCTTTTTAAAAAAATAAATAAAGCATTATCAATCAATTTAAATATAATTATTTTAGCTACAAAAATGTCGTAAAAATGGCATAAAATTGTTTTTATTTTATTTAAGAGCTGAATTTTTAAAATTAACTAAACCGTTTATATGAGTTTAAGTAATATATGCTTTTCAATTACCCGAATGGGATTTTATAAGTGATAGAAATAAATGTTTATCTTTGATGTCAACATGAGCATAGGTTATGCGTATTTGTATGATACTTTAGAAGTCGAAACATTCATCAGCTGTTCCATCAGAAGAGACTCGCAGACTTAAAAACTCATGAATATTAAAACCGAATTACTATGATCACATCACTGAGCTAATAAATCCCATAAGAAACAACGTAGTGTGATTCTGTAATTTCTTGAATCAACGATTACTCTAGATTTGTAGTTATTATGAGTGATTTCAAAGGTTCTTAATTTTACTGAAACCAGTTTTCAGATTTTTAACGGAAAATAATGTTTATCTCACCAAAACTATGATCAGATTCCATTTATCTCAAATACAGCAAAATTTACGGTAATTAGAAAGAACTATCAATAGTCTGACACACTACAGCCCATCTTTTCAAACCGTCATCTCCAAATGTGTTGCTATGTTACAAGCATTATTTCTTATGATGTTTTAAAATTTTGACGTGAAATTTTCTTGGAACTTTAAATATTTATTTCGTTGCTATATTTATCTTCTCGATAGTATTTTCCATTTGCAAAGTCATTTTTTTAAAATGCTTCGCATTGAATAACTCTTTAGAAATTAGTTTATATTGAAAAATTGCAGTAGCATTTCGCTTTAAGCAGAAACTTTATTCCAACGCAAGTTGGTTCTCTGTACTGTTTGAGTCAATGCAATTATTATATAATAGTGAATGGTAGAATTGGGAAACAAAAGAGATCTTAATGAGACTTAGAGCTCTAAATACCATTATATAAACGTGAAAAATATAACGCAAAATCATAAAAATATACTATATTATTTAGAATTGAAAATAATTTTCGGAAAGCTTTAAAAACAATTGCAAGAACATTTTCACAATTTCTGTCAACAATTTACTCTTTTCCATTCTCTTAAGTAGGCAATTTAGGAAAGTTTTAATCATCTAAAGAGCAAAATAACTTCTCCGACAATGAAAACTATTGCAATGAATTTAATAGAAATACAATTTAAAGTACCATTATATAGGTTTGAAAAGTATCCCCATGCGAAATTATAAGACAGATTTTTCAAAAGAATTAAAAGCGATTTTCAGAAAGCTTTAAGAAACAGTTGTAAAAGATAGTTGCATTTTTTTCAGTCAGCAATTTACCATTCTGTGTTCCCCAAAGTTTGCCTTTCAGATAATTAAATAATTCCTAATTTGCAAAATAACTTCTTTGACGATGAAGACTAAGACTATTTTTCTAGATTTACAATTAAAAACACCATTATGTAAGTTTAAAAACGATAACAATGCGAAATAATAAAATTATTTTTTTTTAAAAATTAAGAGCAATTTTCAGGAAGTTTTAAGGAACATTTGTAAAAATATTTGCATAATTTCAATCAGCAATTTACCGTTCTCTACTCTTCTAAGTTGGCAATTTAGGGAATTTTTAATTATCTGAAAGACGAAGCAACTTCTCCTCTGCTTTGACTAGAAATGCAATTCAAAATTCCGTTATATAGGTTTGAAAAGTATCGCTATATGAAATTATAAAATAGAATTTTCATAAGAAACGAAAGAAATTTTCAAAAAGTTTTAAGAAACAGTTTCTGAAGAACATCTGTGTAATTCCAATTAACAATTTACCGTACTCTATTCTCAGCAAAATAACTTATTCCACAATGAAGACTAAGACAAAGATTTTACAGAAATTATAATTTAAAATTCCATCATATAGGTTGAAAAGCATATCAATGTGAAATCACAAAATAGATTTATCTCTAGAATCAAAAACCCTTTTCAGACAACTTGAAGAAAGAGTTATTGAAAAAAATAATCACATGATTTCAGCCAAAAATTTATAGTTCCCTATTCTCTTGTGTTGGAAATTTAAGAGAACATTAATTAGCAAAATAAACACATGAAAAACCAAAATAACTTGTCATACAGTAAAGAATTTCCCAGTTCTTTCAAAGTATCAAATTCAATTCCGTAAAAGAACACCAAAATAAATGCCAAAGTTGGCTGCTTTAATTAATTCTAAATATTTGTCTTTGAATTAAGTTTTTTTTTATTTTCCATTTATTTCATAAAATAATTTCGCCTGAATGAAAAAGCCTTTTAAAATACGGCAGCCTTTTGAAAAATGCCGTTAATTTAGCTGGATTATCTAGTAAAAGATGTTCTCAGCAAGTATGTGTCAACGTCAGCTTAAAACGCGTTAAAAATTGGGGAGCTACTTTAACGAGAAAGGCTGTTAAAGTGGAAGGGAGCCGTTTTTCATTAAAGTAACAAATGAACGCTTTGAGCTGTGGAGAAATTTTTAAACAAATCTAGCTGAAAATTCATTTCATGCTTTGTGTGTTTTAACACTGGTTAGTGCAAAGTGGAAAACGTTTTCACACTATTTTTTAATGGAACATAATCCTTTAAGAATAAATTAGATCCGTACACGTTAAACAAGTTTCGCGAATGAGGATGCAGCTTTTTCGTATCTTTTCAACTAAAATGCTTGGATCTATTAAAATTTAATTAAGATTTTTATTGTAAATGGAAAAATTAAATTTGCTTTTTTGTGCACACCTGATTTAGATTCTTTCCTTTTAAAAGATTATTCTGTCAACAAATGTCTGATTAATGTTTGGACTTATTTATTATTTAAAATATTGTTCACATCTGAAGAATTTTAATTGTTTAATTAAATAGATTTTTCAGAATTACTTACAACTTTAAAAAGTCTTCTAGCACTGTGCTTAATAAAAATATTTGCATCATGTAATTATAGTTTTTAAATTGAAAAGTAATGATGTGTAAAAATATTGAATCAGACTGCCGGTTCTTCACAATTAATAGTTATCTTCAATATTAGTTCAAAATGTGAAAGTAATCTATTAAATATGAAATTCAGAAATTTTGAAATTGAAATAATTTTCTTACTGTTTTGTGCAGGTATAATTTAACTGTTATAGGATGATATAAGTGATAGAAATAAATGTTTATCTTTGATGTCAACATGAGCATAGGTTATGCGTATTTGTATGATACTTTAGAAGTCGAAACATTCATCAGCTGTTCCATCAGAAGAGACTNATATATATAATACTTTTTTTATATTAATTATTGTACAAGGACATTTGCAAACCAAAAAAATAACTAATTCACCTTTATACTACATATCAGGTACAATAATTACAATGCTTGTATTCTACATTACTTCCTGCATACTATATACTATATTAGGTATGAAAATTATTGATTTGAGCATTGTATTTGTATAATATATTTTTACCTATACTACAAGATAGCTATTGTACTAAAATATTTATATCTGAATACTACAGGATATTAATTATCGCATCAAAAGAAATGTATCTGAATACATTAGTGTATTGAAATAGCAAGTAAGTATCTGCTTGTACCGTAAAATATTGCAATTGCATTTGAATGATAAATAATTCGTTTCAGACAAAACCCAGTAACATTATTAACTTAAAAACATGTACAAACCATGACAATTTAATAGAAGAGTTGAGGAAATATAATTAAATATTTTATTCTAAATTACCATCACCACATAAAACTAAATATTATACATTAAACTACCATCCCTACATAAAACTTAATTTCTCTTTTTTCTTCTTTATATTTTCATTATTCGATGCACATTTTGTTTTATAAAGTATGTAACCAACATTCTGTGAATAAATGTTACAGTTTGGGCCACATTTGTACTGGACAGATTGGCATACAAAGTCTATTGAAAGAGTGGATATAGAAGGAGGTAGGAATAGAATAGTAATTAGAGACAACATTGAATACCTCATGGAAATAAAAATGGTTGCCTTGTCCAGACAAACAGGTATCTCAAACCAAACGTAAATAATTTCAGTTTAGTGTTTTGAGTCCTTATTAGAATTTACCATTTTCAATATAATATTATGAATGCTTTTTCTAGGTACCTCTATCCACCTATTTAATAATTATAAACTCTTTACTCATTACATAAAGAGCTTTAAAATTTTAATGTATGTTTTGACTTATAGTTTTTAAGTTTTCTCTATGTTATATTACCATATTTAATACTACTTATCTATAGCTTAATTGGTAAAAACATTGTCAGAAATTTACAAATATAGGCATAGGAAAAACTAATACATATCTACTAATATAGGCCATAATGAATACTACTATTGTCCACTTCAAGATAGTGATTACATCACAGAATGTTATACAATTATGAACTACAAGATAATAATAATAGATATGTACCTGTATACTACAAGTTATTGATTATTGAATAATAAGATATGTATAAGTATACTGCCAGGTATTGATTACGATTACCAGGTATTGATTGCCACGATTTTCAGCAGCAACATTGCACAATGTGATAAATATTGCAGTAAGCCTGCAAAATCATTGCTATAGGATTAATCTGACGTGCAGCAGAATACATACTTTTATATTTTTTCCAAACAGAAGCGACTGCTATATGATGATAAAAGTGGCAAATAATTTTTGAGAAGAAATTCGAGAAGGAATTCACCGGTTTCCTAAATAGTACATTTCAAACTGTAAATTTACCTCTTTCAATTTGAATTAAATTTTTACTCGATTTAAAACTAACATTTAAATGTTAGTTACTTATAATATATTAAATTTAAATTAATAATTTTCAATTTAAGTTTAATTTTTTAATCGTCGTCATGTTTTGGATTTCCTGTCTCTTCGCATTTCAGCATTTTTTTTTTAAATGCATATCCTACTGATGTCATTATTTGAAAAAAATATCATACATTTTTTTTGTTTAGTTTTCTTGAATTGCAGACTTAACATTAAAATGCGCTGATGTAATCTAATTTATTTTTTAATTTAAGAATTATAAAAACAACTTTACTTACTCACTCAAATTATTCAGATTAATATAAATTAAACTAATTTCACGAATGCCCATTTACAAAAAAAAAAAATTTAATATCTTCTTTTTTTTTCATTTCTAACTTGAGAATGGTAGGAAATAGTGTTTCACGGTTAATCTTTTCTTCTACGCATTTAAAAAATAGTTTCAGTATTCAGAAGCTGTTTGAAGAAAGCAAAGTAATTTACATTTTTTACGTAATTTCCAAATGGATTTCGTTTTTAAAATATATTATAAAATTACCTTCCATTAAACCATCAACATTTATTTAATTAATTAAATAAATAAAAAGAATTTTTTTAGCAAAGCTGTCTACCTTTGCATTCATATATCTAATAGGATTTTTGTTTCTAGAATTACAATTTGTTTTACCTTAATGAATATAAATTTAGTCTTATTATTTTTGATGTCCCTATAAACAATAAAAACATTTTTTCCTTGACATGATTTTTTTTTGATTAAATAACTTGTTTTAAAAACTGAAACTATATGTCATATTTTTTTTTTCTAAATTAAACAGTATAGAAGAAAATATAGACTTTTTTTGCTTCATCGATATACACGATGATTATGAACATTTATTTTTATTTTTTTAATTTATTTTTGATATTGTTCATTCTGAAAAATTAATTATGTGCAAAGAAATATAAATATTACCTGCACTTTACCAATATCAGAATTATAATATAATAACATGAATATAAACTTTTTAGTGTTTATATATGACTATTTAAATTTAAATTTTATATTTATGTTTCAAAACAAGCTAATTAGAATTAACTAATATTATCTATCATCATGAATACAAAGTAATATTTTTATACACAATATGTAACAATTAAATTCTTAAAGGGAACTTTAAAAAATAATCGAATATTTCATAGCTTTTGTCTTGTTTCATGCATTGCAAAAATAATGCAAATGAATAAGGTATTAAGATAGTAAATTGCATAATTTTGTTTATTAAATTTGAAAAGACCAATTACAGATTTTGAGACAGAAAAGACGTGCGTTTAAATGTCATTCATACACCACGGCATCAAGAAGATTAATTTATTTATTCGTTTCATGATATTTTTAACCACTACTGACTGAAATTAAATTTTTTGAACAAAATTTATATTAAATAAAAATTTTAAACTTATACACTCAATTACAACCACAAATAAATATGAAAGCATGAGTATAAGAAAAAAATCTAGAACACCTTTTTTTTAAAAAAAAAATTGCTATTTATAATTTATGCATAAAATTAATATTTTATTAACTCTTGGTTGGTAAACAATAATATCACATTTTTGCCTTTAAAGTAATATGCATATATATATAAAATACTTGTCAAAAATGAGGCAAAAAAGTTCGCGAATTAATATTTAAGAAATAGCAAAGCAGAAATACTATGAATATTTGACAAATCAGTATCGAAGATGGTGAATATGATCACTTATTTAGAAGTATATTTTTCACTTGATTTTGGATATAGGTCTTAAAATTATATATTAAGGACATTTATAAAATAAACCCCAGTATATTCTTAAGTTGTTTGACCACATCTTATCTAGTATTATTTTTTTCTGGCATTTTAAATCTTTTTAAAGAATAATTTATTGTACAATAAGAAGTTCTTAATGCTATTTTACTAGTGTGCACCAAGCTTTTTTCATGATATTTTGATCTAATTTCTTGACTTCGAAAGTTTAATGTAATTTTAATTCATTCACTTCCATTGAAATGATGAAGAAAAAAAATTTATCCAAAAGAATATGTTGATTTAATTTTAAGCTCCAACTTTTATAATTTTTCAGAATTCATGAAAACATCGCTTTTTTTCCAGTAGCTCTCGTTATTTTAAATAATATTTCTTTAGAAAATAAGATTACAAGTATAACTTATTTTTTACTATCTAAGTTAAGTTCAGTTATCTATAAATTTAATGTAATCCATATTTAAAGAGTTGGTTATGGTTTACAGGTAACAACCCGTGTGGCGAACTAAATGGAGGATGCAGTCATCTGTGCCTCTTTCGACCCCACGGGCACGTCTGTGCTTGTCCGTCCTATCCTGATAGCCGACCCTGCTCCACGGGTAAGTGAACCCCGTAGCATAATTTCTGCGTTAAAGAGAATCGTGACATACAGGGAAATGAGAAAGGTCATTTTAGTGCTCTGTGATAGAATAACAAAATAGCCAAATTTCTTTTATAAGAGCTTATCTAAGATAATGGAAAAGGAATTCAGTTTCGTTGCTTATAACGAGAATTATTCAAAAAAATAGTGTTGTATTTTATTAAAAAAAGAATTTTATTCTTATAAAATACTGTTATTATTAAGCACAACAAATATAATTAAAGATTTCAAACTCGGTAATTTGTTTAGGAAAAAAAATTTTTTTTTCCTTTAAGAAAAAAAAAATATTGAAGGTAACTTGTATTTTAAGCACTGCCTTAAAAGAAAAAAGACAAGAAAGGCGAAAAGAAGAAACAATTGAGATGACTGAAAATATTTTTGTATTGCCATGCACAAACTGAATCTTATAGTAAATTTGATATATTTTGAAAAAGAGGAGGAATTAAAAGATAAGATCGAGCTAAGAGAGATTAAAAAGCTACGCAATGAGATAATGAGAAAAACCACCAAACATCCCCTCAATTAGCAAACAGTGAAAATACACCATAAAATCGTCCTTGTAGTATTTACATTATAGTGTAGGGTGATCATAGTTAAAATTCACTTGTTTATATCCATAAAGAGTTAGTTTTGGTTGACTGAAGTCAATGGAACTTGATATGTATGGCATATAGATCATGTGTAAAATCAATCTGCAATATAATTAGTCCAAACTTCTTCCACCAGATGAAAAATAGAGTGCACGAGGAGCAAGGCACATAATTATTGAATCATAGCATATACCAATGTGCCTTTAATGCTTGTCAAGTACATGTCCAAAAACTTCTTACAGCTTGCTCATGTGTTCAACTATATTTCCCAGGTCTTCGCAACCAATTGCAGCATAACTTGACATATTTATTCTCGCAGTGCTATTAACAGATTATTGTCCTTCTGATAAAACAGTTTAATAAGAAATGCTCGTTCTTTCTTCCGCAATGGCATGAAGGAGAATCATTAAGACAGTGACTGATCTTCCTAAAACTGTGCCAAAATTGCACAAATTCTTCCTCGCACATGGAAAGCACCATCTATTGGCTGAATTTTAAGCTACTTTTGTATTTCAGTTTTCATTTCTCCACTGTCCGTATAACATGTATGCCAAGTTTAATGATTAATCAAAAAAGAAAATCTATTTGGGTTCAAACAGAGTTAATTTTTTGTACGACGTAACTTACCTAACATTGAATCATTTTATGTTAATTTCAAAACAACACGAAGTTGCGATTTGATATTGAAAAATACAGCATGCTCGGAATCATTGAAAAATAATATCGTCCTCGCAATCATTTGAAAGTCCTTAAAAAAATCGACACTTAAATTCAAAATAAAAATGTTGCAGTTAATCTCACACATGAAAAAAAAATTATAATACTTCTTAATTATCGCCATCCGTAATTTTGATAACATAATTTAATAGATAATATCTGCAAAGCTAATTTAATTATTGGAGTAATAATTTTAATTTTTAATTAATTTAATTAAATATTAACTTATATAATTATATTTTTTATAATTATATATCTTTTATTTTCTCATATAATATTATAGTTTGATGTTCTCTTTAAAAAAATGTGTTTTTAATTAGAAGGGCAGCGAGTTAGGTTGTATGGGTGTTATGTAATTTTTTATCTCATAATTATCTGTTAAGTTTCTAGGAACAATTGTTAAGTTTCTTAGTTAAAATAAAGTTTTTAATCGTTAAAATTTTTTTTAAATTTCAGTTTTCCGTTGAATAAATTTAAAAGGAGAACCGTTTCTACATACTAATAAAGCTTTATCGGCATTCATATAAAGCAGTGGTGTGATAATTAAAATTTTCTATCTATGCAAACTTATTGAAAAAAGTCTCTTGTCCAATAAATTCGAACTATTGGGGAAAAAAAAACTTTTATAATTACTATCTTTGAATATTTGAGTAGAGAATTTCCTAAACATGACCCTTTGTTGTTCCTTTTTTTTTTGAAAAAAAAACTTTTCAAAATGTAAATATTAGCTTTCCGATTATTATAGAAAGTCACGTTCTATTTGGTTGGTGCTTATGCAAACAAAATTTGTTTTTCAAAATCAATAGCAGTGGTTTATACTTATGAGAAGTATATTTTTTCCTATCTTGTGAAAAATTGTTGTTAAGCACCATTTTTATACCCAGAAAGACGTATGATAATGTTAAATACTGATGTTTATGATAATGTTGAGTTAAATATACCTTACAACATGAATAATGTTAAATACTGTTTATTACATTGGTCTTAAAAGTGGAAATATTTTATTATGAGTTTAAAAAAAAGTTTGAAGCAATACTTAGTTTTTGCATTTCTTTTCACTTAATTTTTATTGGTTTTGGAGAATAAACGTATAAGTATCAATAAGCAATTAAAAACTAAAAAAAATTACCAATAAAACAGTAAAAAAAAATTTTTTTTTTCGTCGTAAGCGAAAATTGACTTAGAAGTTATTTCATAAATTCAATCTTTATTATGTCTCGGCATGATTGCTCCAGAAATTTTTATCGAGGACAATTTCATTCACCTCTTTTTTAATAGAACATAATAAAGTAATTTTACTAACGAAATTACAAAAATTGTTTTATCCTTTTCGAAAAAAAAATTTCAAAAAACATTTTATTGATAAACCTCCACTTTTTGATATTTTATCACTAAAAAACCAAAAAAATAAAATATTTTTAAAATTTTGTGTTGAATTATTACTAAATAATTCTTAATATTATGTAAGGAAAAAATTGCTTTTATGGGGTCAAATTTATTTTTGTGCAAGAGATTTTAATTTAAATAATACGATGATTTTTATACTAAATGCAATTAGTAGTAAAAGAATTACAGAAAAAATTATATTAAGCATTATTATCTACACTTTTCCATTCCACTTTTATGCAAAATCACATAAAAAACAATGTACCCATCCGTGCATCTGATAATATGCCCAAGCAGTTTTTATTTATTTCACAATTAACCATTTGTTTTTCAAAGCATTTCAAAGGCGTAGCAGTACGTTTAAGGTGTTAAAGTGCTGATTTTTGAAATAGTTTAAGTACTAGCGAAGGCTGACTACATTATCTTTTCTTTACTACCACAATTTTTGTGGTTTATTTTATATATTTATTTATTTTTACTAGTATTATCTCTTATTTTGTGTCAGATACCAACCAAACTAGGAAACGAACGCACCATGTTGAAGATTGTATCAATAGCGATCAATTCGCTTCGAGAAAAGGTTGCAAAGCAACCACCAGGATTTCTCACTTTGATTAAGAGAGGAAGTATTTCCCTAACGTATGAAATTAAATACTTTTTTTTTTAACAAAGCGTTGCAAATATTTCTCAAGGCCGAAAAAAAAGCGTGGAATTTGTATGATTAAAAAATATTTTCTGTGTTGGTACTGCAAATAATAATTAAATATTTCTTACCGTTTTGTGTATTTTATAGTGCCTGGTGAAATATTACCTGAGCCAACCAAAGTTGCTGACTCAGATGAGGTGGCTACTTTAATAGAATCTTCAGTGCCTACTGCAATGCCTGCAAATAATAACAGTACACGGTAATTGAGTTTCATTCGAAAATAGTAACCATTTTAAATATATAAATACTTGTATAATAAAATATTATAGATATAAAAGCACATGCAAAATAAAACAATCTACATTTTTCAAATTGTTCAGGAGAATGGTTCTGGGCGGATGCTCCTTTATATCCATATAGTCAGTAATACATAGTTAAGTTGTATTGTTCTGCCATCTGGTAATAAATTTCTAAAATTTATAAAATGTCAACCTAGAAACAGTTCAAAGGTGTAGTTTGATGTGAAAAGGCTACCTCCTAAAAAGTGGGTGTTTGAATATAAAGCCTTCATGCAGTAATTTACAAATTATAATTGTATAAGGATCGATGTGCTTTACTTATACTTACTACACTTTCCTGGATGCCTCTAGCTTCGCTTATACTTACTACACTGCCCACCGATAAGTATTTGGATATCCATGTATATTGATGGAAGAGTAATTATAGTCAGTGGTATTTCTCTTTGTAAGGATTCATACTTTCGGTCCAAATTCATGATAAGTTCATTGCTGACACCTACTTTTAACAACAGTGTGCATCCAACTTTGTGAAAGTTTAACTGGTTGAATTGTTACCTTCAGGAAGACAAAGCTAGCTGGTATATTATGGGTTAGTATGGTAAAGACGGAGTCAATCAGATGAACTGATCTACACAAACCCATACTGAGAATATTTGGATCGAATTGGCTCGACGAATTGAGGCATACAGTAGCTATCATTAATTGCAAACACCCATCAATAAACATTTGAACGTATATAGAAAAGTAAATTCAAATTTATTCATATTCTGTAATTTGTAGAGCCTCCAGAAGAAGCGATTAAGTTAATCCTCCTTTCTACAATTCTCCAATTCGGCTTGAAGAAGAGTAGTAAGTTTCTTCACCAATATTGAATTATTCGACAATGAAGCTTGTCTCGGGGGCTCTCTGTAGATTTTAGATCTGGGTTCTGAACACGCCAGTTCTTTTGGTTAACCAAACTAACGCCATATTAATTAAATGCACTTACATAAAATTATGAATATTTTATATTTTACAAACAAAATAATCCTTTTTTTAAATCTAATTTGAAGAAAAAAAACAATAATGAATGAGGAGCAATCTTGTCCAAATCAAAATATTTGATGGTCCCATGAATAATTTTTTATGATTTATGTTGGTTTCAGTGCGATTCACGATGATCCAAATTCATTTGATGGCCACCATCATCTAGCATTTTCCATTTTGTGTTCATGGTTTCCGATATACCAACTGCCATCATTCCATGATCGAAAATGCTACTTTTTTACTATGATGGTTAACCATCAAGGTTGGTTACATGATGGTTCCAACTATACATTTCCATGATTGTTTAATGGAAATTTTTTATTGGTTCTCAGAAATATAACTTCAAAACAATTTGGGTTATTCTTTTATGCCGGACCACCATAAATCAATCCGAATTCCTACATAGGGATGATGGTGGTTCCTGATCGTTCCAACATTTGATTTTTGAAATACTATTATGGAAATTCGTGATGGTTCATAATGGTACAGCAATGCATTTCCACGATGGCTTAATAATAACTCTTGTTGGTTCAGCAGGAATATACTATCAAAGCAATAAGGTTTTTCTTATGTTGACTTATCATAAATTAGTCCTAATTCCTACATTGTGGTGATGGTGGTTCATGACCGTTCCAAAATTTGATTTCAAAGAAACTACATTGATGGTTACTTATAATGGTTACCATAAAAAATATAATGGTTCATGATGGAATTATTCATGTTTACCATCAAGATTATTTTGATTCATCATTGGAAAACCATCAAAAAAGTTTGACTTGGGTGGTGGCTTGCGAGCGGCACGAACAGTATGCAGATCTTCTAATGTTTTAAATTTGTAAAAGAAACAGATATTTGATTGTAAATAATTACCTAAAACGTTGTTTTAATTTCGATGTTCGCCAAATAGCACTAGTTCTAACATCAACCTTATATTTTTGACGCTATTTTTATTATCTGATTGTTTTAAACCAAAAAAATTAGCTTATGATGCCAGGATTGTGTTAATCTTCATTTGTTATAAAATATGCACATTTGTTTTTAGATGTACTGAAGTAGATGTCTTAAATGGACGCTGCCATCTAGGTTTCACTCCACATGGTAAAATTTATTTAAATTTATTCACTCCACACATAAAAATTTATTTAAATTTATTCTCACCACATGATAAAATTTATTTAAATTTATTCACTCCACACATAAAAATTTATTTAAATTTATTCTCTCCACATGATAAAATTTATTTAAATTTATTCACTCCACATGGCAAAATTCATTATAAAATTTATTTACTTACAATATCCGGCTTGATTTTTCTTTATAATAAACTGCTTACTAACTTTTTCCTCATCTTAAATTGAAGTAAAAAAAATTGTTTGTGATTTGTTGTCTATTTGTTAGAAACTTCGTAAAATATTTAACATGATTCTGCAGATGACAGCAATTTAGTTTCATAAAATTCATTGGTTTCATAACCTAAAATAGTGTAGATTACCTAATATATGTGGATACCTAAAATATTTAACACGTTGCTGCAGCTGACGGCTATTTAGTTTCATGGAAGTCAATGGTTTCATTGCTTACCAGCACATTTTAATTAATAACAAAGGAACATCATTAGTTCCAAGTTTGCTAATGCAATTATTAATTAATTTTTCTGAAATACTTTAAAAATAGATGTAATATTCCAGATAATATAAATTGTTTCTCTTTTTCGGAGGGGGGAGAGAAAATGTCGTGATAAGCAAATGATTGTTACCACCATGCTGAATAAATTTTTGAATACTTGCAAATGACGTCACGCATGTGTGTCGAACCGGATTGGCTGACGAGTCCTAACGTAAACAAATGAGATGATTTACCTACACTTGGTATCACTTATAAGTATCCAATAGAAACATGGGTTTCTGAGCACAAACATTAAGTTAAAAGTGTCCAACAACGTGTTAAAAAAATGCAGCTATGGAAATTATTGGGAACATTATTAACGATAAAATCAGTAGCAAACGCAATAAAACTTAAAATTTAGGTGAGTCAAATAATTTATTCAATTTGAAGTAATATTGAAACGAAAAAAAAAATTTTCTTAATCATGACAAAATTAATCCTATTCTAACAAAAAAAAATTATAATTTAATTCTTGTTATTTAAAAAAAATTGTAGCATTTCTTTTAAAATATGATCAGGGTCAACATTTTCTTGACGTTGTTTATAATAGATTACAAAGCAATTTAAATCTGGTGCCTCAATCGAATTAGAATGAAGGTTCCTTATTTAAATGACATGACTCTCAAAAAAAAAAATAATAATAAATTAGGAACGTAAATAAAATGTAGGAAGAAAACAGACAGGGTGGAACGTTCTCAGAATATTTTGTCCAAGGCATTCCTGTAGATAAATGTCAAAATTAAACTGTTACACAATTTCAATTATTTTATACCATTTTAGATCATTATGTGGTTTAATAATTATTATTTAAGAGAGGGCACCGGCCGGGGTAGCCTGGTCGGTGGGGCACTGAACCCGTGTCCGAAAGTTCGTGGCTTCGAACCCCGCCGACCGAAAACTCCCAGTGTAGTAAATGATGACTGATGCACGTTAAATCCGTCGAGTCGCAAAGTCCCCCATGTTCCCATAATAAATCAAATCCTCCGGGGGTACTGGATTGGAGATCGATTGTTCTCTGATTCAGGTTAAAATTACGATCTGTGGATGAATGTATAGATGCATTAATGGGTCCACCGTATTAACGGGTGTGACGTATGTTTGGCAGAAATCAAATCCTTGACCATAGATGGCGCCACTGGAAAACAAGAACAATCGCACCCCTCTGCCTAAACAGGCATACGAAAGCAAGCAAGAGAGGGCACCGAAACTTTACCTTTTTTTTTTACATGTATTCTACTTTTCGAGAACTAGCTCATAGGTTTTCACTTTAATTCTTATTCAGCTACTATGGTTTTTCATTTTTATGCGTATTGGATATTTTTCTTGTTGCTATTTCTGTTAGCATTTCATATAATTTTTAGCTTTGTGAAAATTTTTCACAAATGGTGTTGATTGAATATTAGAATGATACTCTTAAAAACTGCATCAATGCATTTGGATCTAATACTGATCTAATACTGTTTAAAACTTGATAAAGGTAAACATTTATAAAGTTATAAAATATTTTAATTTCATTAATTTTAATGTTAACAGTAAGTACATCAGTCCTCTTTACAAAAGTCCTTTTAGTAAGTCCTCTATACAAAATTTCACGAATTTTTATTTATGAGCTGCTTAGTTTAATATAATACAGTTTTCTTTCAAAAAAATTAATAATTAAATAAAAAAAAGTTTTTTGTAAGGTGTATGTTTACTAGTATGGATAGAGAATGTAGTAAATGTGTTAAGAAACATGATGTTTGTATCTCAAAGTTGAAGATATTTTAGGCATTTTCCTCTAACTTATAATTAGTTTTGTTCAAAAATAAATTGTGCTTTCACAAATAAACATCAATTTAATATTTAAAACAGTATATTTAGAAATATTGCATTCATAATTTTTTATAAAGCTTTGTGTTTATTTAGAATTTATAAATTTTACGATGAATTTATATATTTTTTGGATGTTTCTAATTTTTGATATATATATAAAAACGTATACTCTTATATTTAAATTAGTTTAGGCGCATTTATATAAGAATTTTGTGCATATACAAAAAATTTTAAAGTCAAAACTTTCTTCGATACAAATTCAAAAATAAAAACACACTTAACAGCATAAATAAGTATAAGACAGAAATTGATATATATTTAATGTTAAACTTGATTCGTACATTAGAAACGCATATTTTCCTCAAATTTATTTTTAAATCTTTAAAAGTGTTACTTCAAAATACTCATATATTTATAGTAAAAAGAATTGTGTATTACAATTGCCCGATAGGATCATAATTTAAAAAAGGCAATTATTGTTGCATTAAAATGCTTTTGTAATGTTAATTTTTTATTCTCTTTTTATTCCTTGATTATTCATTGTGTTATATTAATTTTGATGTTTATTTTACATTTATAGATCCTATACTACAAACTGCTTACATAGCTTTAAGTGTTTTACTTCTACTAGTAGGGATTGTTTTAATAATAGCTCTTATTTTTTGGAAAAAGAAGTAAATATAATTCTACTTTATCTTTTTTCATTATTTTCATTATGAATACTTCTTGGTATATTTGCATTTTTGAATTTTATTGTTTAATTCTTATGTACGAATAAATGGTATTAAATAAACTAATTAATTGAACTTATAAATTACACCGGCTATGTCATAATAATCACGAATTGCAAAATAACTCATTGTTAGAAATGTCCTAAAATTATAGGCCAACCGTTGTTTACGTGCACTAAAACTAGTAATTTATCTAAATTACCTTAATTTTATGTTTCCTAATGATTATTTTCAATAGGTACGAAAATGTATAGAAATGGCTGTTTTATCTGTGTTTAGGGATTTAGTTGCCGATTTGAGACCTACGTCAAGTTTGTTGGCAAATCATTAAATAACAAGAAAACTATTTATTTTGTAAAAATGTAATGAAATTTTCAAAAATGATAGTTTTTTAACATAAAATTAATGTATACATGGCTAAAGTTACCAGCTTAAATGCGCATGAACATCCAGTTCATAAATGGAAGACTACTAGACAATACAATGCGTACAAGAACATTTCCTGACAAGTTTTTCAATGCAGATGGTTAGTCAAGTTGCAATATAGTTTTCAGTTCGTATGATGATCCCTATGTCTCTCAACAGCTCGGATCTTTAGTTTTGTAACATTATGCATGTGTCTTTCCTGTAAAAGATATATTAATCTAAGTAAAGTGCGTACAGTTCAAACCCAAGTCAAAATTCTTGATGGTTCCATCAAAGAGCTTTGATGGTTTATGTTGGTATCAATACGATTCATGATGGTCACCATCGTTCAACATTTTCCATTACGAATTCATGGATTTTGCAATCCTAACAAACTTCTATCATTCCATGTTGCAAAATGCTACTTTAATACTATGATGATTGACCATCAAGAGAAGTTTGACTCTCATGGACCATGCAATCCATGATGATCCGCGATGTTTGAAGATGGTTCCAACTATACACTTCAATTCCTGTTGGTTCTCAGGAATATACCATCAGAACAATTTGGATTTTTTATGTTGAACCATCATAAATAAGTCAGAATTCCTAAATTGGGATGGTGGCTCTTCATGATCATTCCAACATTTAATTTATAAGATACTATGATATAAATTCATCATGGTCCAACATGAGCAAACTATCAAAACAAGTTGCTAGTCTTAGGTCGGACCATCATGAATCAGTTCAACATTGAGGTGATTGTTTCTTATGTTGGTTACCATCAAAAAATATTATGGTTCATGATGGAATTATTCATGGCTACCATCAAGATTCTGTTGGAAAACCTTCAAAAATTTTGACTTGGGAAGCCAAGATTTATAATGACTAAAGAAGAGTATCATGAAACAGAGGAAATGACTACTGTATTAGTTAAAGCTTACATACAAGTAAATCGGATTTAGACCGTGGACAATATTTATCCGCAGTCTGGAGCAAGTTGGTATCGCTGGGTTTGATTCACTTAAAAAAAAATTCTCATCTTTCTTAATATAAGGATATTTTAATTAAAATTAACTCACATTAGATTTTGTCTGATAATTAGTTGATATTATTTATTCTTATCGATTTCAAGTTATAATTTTTATACTTTAATTCTAAAATACCTTTTTTATTTCAGATTTTTCATTAATGTAATATATAAAAGAGTGTTTTAACCCACTAGGAGAGTTAAAATGAGAATAATGAGTTAATAAAACCTAAAGAACTTATATCAAGCTAAAACAAACGCGTCTAGATAGAAATGAAATATCTTGCGATTTCTCTTCGATTTCATATTCATTTGCTGAAAAATTAATGCGACATGGGATTCATCTTAATTTCATGCTGTAATCTGCTAAATATCTGCTTGATTCTGAAAAGGATTGGTCCACCCTTATATATTTTCTCTACCTTTCATGAACTTTTACAAAATCTACTGTTTTTCACATTTTGTATATGTTTACAGAGTCTAACTTCAACACCCCAAAACCTAAGATCAAGATAACTGGGTTGAGCACCGTAGACGGCTGCCCTCCTTGGGCTGTCATGCATTCGAGTTTAATTTTACAATGTCTTTATCACGATTTCTGACCTATTTTTAATTAGATTAAGTTTTTTGTTTCAATATTCGAATATTTAGGAGTTATAAAAAATGTGTTTGAAAGATAAGATCTTAAATTAGAAATATAAATAATTATTCTATGTTTTGTGTTATAGTAAAAAACGTCGGAATGAAGAGTTAGAATCGACTCTTACATTTTCAAACCCAACATACAGTGCCTCTAGTGGGGATGTCTTGCCAAATGATAGAAAAATATGGCCGTGGAAAAACCAGCATAGAAGGGATAAAAAGCAGGTAAATATCAACGATTCTCTACTCATAGATTTTTGATCTGACATTAAACACAATCGTTTTGTTTTCAAAATTTTTGTTCTAAAAGTGAATCTCATTAAAACCTAAACTTAGATGATTGTAATTCGAATCACACGTCAGACGTCACTTATTTGCATTTATACTTAAACTTAACTTGCATTTAATATTTTTTTCTTCTTAAATTGGTGAGAAAATATTCATTTTATCATTTAAAAAAAAACGATATATTTTTATCTACCATATTTTTCGTATTTAATATTTGCCAAGGCAGGGATAGCCTGGTTAGTAGGACATTGGACCCATGTCCAAGAGGTTGTGCGATCAATCAGCCCACCAGCCGAAAACTCCCCGTGTAGTAAATGGTAGCGGGTGCAAGTTAAATCTGTCTGGTTGCAAAGTCCTCCAAGTTCCCATAACAATTCAATACATCTAGGGTTACTGAATTGGAGATAGATCGTTCTCTGGTTCAGATCAAAATTACGATCTGTGGTTGAATAAATGGATGTATGACTGGATCCGCCCTCTAAACCGGGCTTTGACGTGTGTGTGGCTGAAGTTTTATTCTTAGCCATAGATGGCGCCACTGAAAATGCCCTAATACCTTAATCTCGCGTAGTTTCACCAAGTGAATCACCACTATTTATCTTGCTGATATTGGTAATCAGCATTAGAAACAACAACAACGTTATTTGTCGAATAATGCATCTAACCGTTTGTATTAAATTGGTTGTGCTTATATTTAACTAACTACTCACATAGCAGGATCATGCATAGCTCAATCACACATAGCAAAATGTATTCAAGAATGATAGGAGGCAAATTTTCCTGACTTTGAATAGCCACAAATTCATACAGACTTGAATACAATATTTCTCCCATTTGGGCCACATGCATGAAAAAAGATTTGAGCTGAACCAAAGATTTCTAAATTTCTATGCGCAGAGAATCAGACAAAATATGAGCTGATTTTGTTTTAAATAACGTGCGAAACAAATCGAAAATAGTGTTTTTATACATAAACTTGTGAACCATTTATCTTAGCATTTCAAATTTAGCCTCATTAAATTCAACAGAAGATAATTAAACAATAACTTTGTTTTTCAAGATAATATTAAAAATTCTGATCTCTCTCTCTCTCATATTCCCTTTCCCACTAAAAGCAAATCGGCGAAGTCGCACAACTTTTTACCACTCAATAAGAAGATTAGAATTTTTAGCAGCTTTTCGCAAAGTAGAACTTATTTCTTGTGGGATTTCAGGTTTGAAGTCTATTTTTACAGAAAAATCAGCTTTTCTATAAAATAATAATAAATGCTGAGCTTTATATAAATAAGATTTCTTTCTTTTCATAGTTCAGATTTTAATGTTCATAAAATCAACTTTCCTTCATTTTTAAATAATAAAAAACTTTTAAACTTTTAAAAGAACTTAAACTGTTAAAAAAAAACTAAACTTATAAAAAAACTAAATTGAATATTTAATGGATAAGAAGTTACGAAACACGTTTTAGATCTTCTTTAAAAAGCATTTTTCTTTTGCATCTATTACGAAGTTTAAATTTTGTAAAATAAAAGCATTATTTTCAACAAAAATCAAATATTGTTTTGAAAGGCTTGTAGCTTAAAACTTTACACAGTAAAAGTACAATTGAAAATAAAAATGGTAATTGTGCTCTACTTATATTTTTGTTAATTAATTTGACTTGAGATTTTTAAAAAAAAACAAGGATAGAAAAAAATTTCTTGAAACAAATCGGTTACTGATAGAAAAACATTAAAATTTGTAAAATTGCGAATCCTTTATTAATAAAATTCATAAATAATACTTTAATATCTTAATTCGTCTTAAATTTTTCTAACTTATTTTTTTGAAGTATACTTCAAATAATCTTAAAACAATAAAAAACAGGATTGTTTAAAAAGCTTTAAAATGTTTATAAATCTATGGATTATTTGGAAAAAAACTACTACTAAGTACTAATTTAAGTGTTAAATACTTCGAAAAATTGTTTCAAAACTAATAAAAAATTTTGAATTCATGAGTGAGATTCACCCTAAAACTCAAATTGATTTTTTTTGTTAAACTACATTTTATTTTTAAAATTTTATTAATTAAAAATATTTGTTCAATTGTGAAAAGATTTATGTACAAAGGTTTTTTTAAACATTAAAGAGAATTATTATTAGTATATTTCGTATTGGACTTAAAATTTGTGTTGCCTGTTATGTTAAATTCTAACTACTCTTAAACTATTATGTTCTGCAAACTATTATGGTCTTGCTTAAAATTTTGAACTCTAAAAGTTTTCACTAGAGAGAAAAATGCTTTTAAGAGGAGAAAAAAAATTCTAATCTATTTAATAAAAGGAAAAATGTGAGTACCCAAAAAAATCAAGTGCTCGTGAGGGTTTGTAAGTATAGCGAACAGGGGACAGAGCCCTCTAGTTCAGTGTTCCCCAGCCTTTTTATCACCGCGGAGCTGTGAATGTTTGATCATTTTACCGCGGCACACTGGAGAGGGGGGGATGTCGATTGTCTATATTTTAGATTATTTCAATTTGTTAATTTCAATTTAATAGTATTTAGACATGCCTTTGAAATAAAATACAGTTACACCAAAAAAATAGATATAAAGTGATTTAACATTTCAACTTACTACAACGTTAAATCACTGAGAACCCTGAGCTTGTTTCTTTGCAATGAGACTGTTCCATTTGGGGGAGGGGGGTAATCGGAGACAATGACATCCAAAGTGTGTTATGTCAGTTTATTCCGTTGCTTTGTTTTTGTTGCTGTTACTGCAGAAAACCACTCTTCACACAGATAGGTTGTCGGAAATGGCAATAGGGATTTAAGTGCTGGGGCAATCTCGAGGTATTTCGCCATGACTTTATTCCAGAACACCGGCAGAATTGTTCTCTCGAACGTAGTCTTAAGGCCGCCTTCATTTGCAATCTCTCCAGCAGTTGATCTTCTTTGCACAGACAGACATGCTAGATTCGCCCGATTTTTTTGACGAATGGGTCGTAGATCCATTCCTTACCAGATATTTTTAATTTGGGGGTATAAACATAGGAATTTAAATTCAGTTTCAATGAAATGGGTGGCCCAGTACCAGGTACCATTCCCACCGGACGTTGGGGAACACTGCTCTAGTTCTTAAATATTATTCTGAAGCATGTAACATTTATTTTTTTCATGATATAGGCTAGAATGACTCCCGGTGTTTGCAAAGAAGGCAAACTCAATAACCTCGAAGTATCCGCCCTTGTGAGCCATAACAAAAAACTTTCGAGCTTAGAAGTCCTCCACCCTCCGGCTCCTCCGCAGAGGATAGACAGCAGGCATAGCTTTGTAGCCCTCGGAGCCAGTCCCTGCAAGGCCCATCATCTGCCCATTGCCGGACACAGTCCCATGAAATACAGAACTGTGGAAACAGACATATGAAAAAACAAAACACAGCAAAAGAATCCATTCCTATATTATGAAGTCATCACAAGCCTTGGGCAACGATCAGCAGATTCACCGCCTTCAAGCCACGTGAAAGCACTAATATTGAGGATATATATATAAACAAGAGCATTTGCTACTTGAATATAAATATGAAATCAACCACGTCATACTTTTATCATAATGATAATTACCTTTATTGCATTGACATATGAAAGATAATTTACAAATGCGGTTTAAGGATTAAATATTTAAATTACCTGTTTCTGAATACCTTGTAAAGAGTTTGGATGGTTGTACTAGTTTATTATATACGAAAAATTATACAAAAAAGTTCTTGTTTTTGCCCCAAAATACTTTGTGAAGCTATTGAAAATTGTTCTTGATTTTTCTAGAGTAACATTACTTAAACATATTTTTGTTTATGGAAATGTTAGAAAAAATTGCTTATATTCCCAAATGCCTTGCAAAGTTAAAAATGTCTATGCTTGTTTTATTTGAAAATTATATTAAAAAAATGATTTTTAAAAAAATTCATTGTTTGAATGATAAAATAATGATGATGTAAGACATTGAAATTTCTGGTGTACAGTGAGACGTTTGTTAACTTTAGAAACTCGTAGTGAAACAAATAAATCGGATTTGTACTGATAATGAAAGTGATATAAATTCTATAAAATTGTTAATTTTTGAAAATGCTTTAATTCTGTAGTGTATTATAATGTGTTAATGTTAGAATAATTAAAAAATCTTAATTACTTCCTAACAATAGTTATTAATTCATTAAGTTAATTTCAGAACATTTTTGCCATACATTAGTTGCAAATCGACATTAAATATTATTGTAGACGTTTCTTATTTTCCTACAATTTCTTTAAATTGCAGTTTTAAGCAATGTAACGTATTGAACACCCCTTAAAATTAAAAAAGAATTAGGGTTACACCTGAGTATAATGCTAAAGTATATGATTATATGAATATAATGCTGCAAAAGTTATTCGAATGTTTTTTAAAGAAATGTTTATACACTTTTCAATTAAATTTGTAAGTTTTATCTAAATTTTCGCTGACATTTCTTAGATATTAAAATATTTTTCCCCTGATAACAATTAAATAAGACATTTTCTGAAGAGCATAAGGATAACATTGTAAGATTTTTTGTACGTATGTATTATTCTATCTTTTAATTATTGTTCACTTAAACCTGGAGTTAAATTTCGAAATAAACGTTTTTCTATTAGAAAGTTAACTAACCATCGAATTTATGTGCGTGCCTGAGTGGTTCCTCGTAACCTCGGTGATATCAACAAAACATTTATGACATATTAGGTCATTTCTAGTTTTTATCAAAAGAGCTTCAATGATGACTTTCTGTAAACCTTAAAAACCATACTCCGTTGCAAGTTAAGAAAAGACCACTGTGGTATAGAATTTAAGTAATAGGCTGCCTATAGTTATCATCGAATGCATCCGTTTTATTTCGTTATCAAATTATAAATATATGCTTCAAAACAATTTAATCCATTTCTTCTCGCTCCCATGAAAATGATGGGGTGAGGTTTCGCCCTCTATTTCTCGCTCCCCGGGTTGGAGTGTTCAGTAGTAACGCGCCAATGAGAATAAAACTAATTCATTTCTTTTTCCCGAAAAACATTTCATTTCTCATTTTGCACACCAGATGGCAGTACCAGGATATATTTAAGGTAATTGTAGATTGTTAGTTTATTTTAAACTAGATGTAAGCACTAATCATATACGTGTATAAAAAAACTAGGCACTTTTATGACCGTTTCCTTGAAAATTAACCGATCGTTAAGGGGTTAAGAACTATTAAAAGTTAAGCACGTCAAACAGAAATTTAATTCGTGCTATCTTTTACAATATATGACAAAATTATTAAAAGGTTACAGTTTCGAAGACTTACTGGAATCCTAGACTTGGTGACATATTTAAATAAATAAGGAGAGAGCCGGTGTGGCTCAGGGGATCAAGTGTTTGCCTTCTAATGAGGTGAACCGGGTTCGAATCCCATCAATGGCTGGTCGATACGAAACAATATTTATTATTCTTTTATCAGTTTCTTTAAATGCGAATAAAAAGACGTATATTTGTTGCAATTTTTAGACATTTTTATTAGTTCTTATTACGTGTTAATTAGTTATTCAATAAGTTTTGTTTTCGTCATTTCACACGCTTTAAGAAACAAGCAAAAAGAAGGTTGCGCAACGTTATTTCAAGAGTTGGCGATGTTTGCGATGTTCACGCTGGGTACTTGGCATCCATTCTTCATACATTTAGATGCAAACAGTCTCTCTTCATAGGGATAATGGTTTTTTTCTTAACTTGCAACAGAGTGTAACACTTTAAATATAAATAATTAAATTAATACTTATAGCCCTTTAGTGCAATGTAAATATGCGCGTATTTTTAATGTACTAAAAATACTAAAATGAACATAAGCTTAAAATTCTGAGACTGCTTGTAATCTGTGTGCAAATGTAGCTTTGGAAATTATTTGAGCAAGTGTGTAAATACATTTCGGGTGTATTTCTCAAGTTTATTGATAAATGATACTGTATTTTATGATTTAATATCAGTTTTGATTTGCTTAACGTGTTGGGAATTGCTTAATTGATTTTGAGAATATGTGTATAATTGTGAGATGGTGATTGGAGAATATATGCTATGTTGTTGACACTGCCATGTATATGCACAAAAACCTGTGTTTAGTTTTTCTTTAAAAAATCAATTGTTGCAATTAATTTAAATATGCAATAAAATATGTCAAGAATAAAAATAAAAATTTTTACTCAGCAAAAGTTGTTACTTTTGACGCATATTTATCAGAAACCTTTTAGTAAACTATAAAACCATTTAGTTCACCCAAAATGGGCTAAACTATTAAAATTTTTGTAGGCCAAAAACAAAAAAATTGAATTAATAGTTTTTTAGAAGCGCAAAAATATAGAACAAAATTTAGCTTTTAAATTCAAAAAGGCAACGTTTATAATGTAAATTAAAAAAGCAAGCAAAGAAGGGACTGTTTATGTCCATGAAATTCGATTCTAAGAAGAACAAAATTCAATGTTTTCAGGAACTAGCATTTGATCGAAATCTTAAAAATAAAAATATGCATGAATATTACACGCGTTTGTTTACAACTCCAAAACATTTCAAAAGAAAATTTACATTTTCTGATACTGAGAATTGGGCAAACCTTTTCCCCAATCAAAGTTTATTCACAAATATTCTTCATCTTTTTCTTTGTTCTTTTTGTCTTTGCATGAACATAAACCATTTTTACCCAGAGCGACTTATTTTTACTGAATAACTTTCGTGGAAATCCGATTTTCCATGTTGTTGATTTGTCAATCTTCAAAATACACAAGATGGAAAGATCCATTTTTTTTTTCTTTGGAAAAAAATTGATTTCTCTTTGATCTTCAATTAACAGTAAAATATTTATATATGAAATTAAAATTTAATTCTTTTAAAAACTATTAATTTTCATTAACAACAACGGAAATTTTCAAAGGCAATTTTCAATCTAATCTCTAGGTTAGACTAATATGCAAATTCTGAACTAGATAAAGATTTTCATTCGGACTTCAGGACCCTTAAAGGGGTCTATTAAGGTCTATTACATTAAATATGCAATTTTTTTTACAGTCACTTTATATTTTTGTAACCTAAAAACTAAATTTTTTAGCTTACGTCTTTACAAAAATTTTGAAATTTACGTTTGTGTTGAAAAGCATATTTTTGACCACCTCATCTAGAAATTTGATTTGCTTTTCAATCCGAAATAAAAATCTGGTAAATATGTGACTACAAGGACAACTCTATATCAACTTGAAATAATGAATTTCGAAAAACAAAGCTTCTATCAATGCACCTTAATCAACATCTACTGTTCAATATGTTTCCAAAGTTTAGCACTTAAACAATCATAACTCTTCTGAATTAAAGAAACATTCCTATTACATATTTAGTAGTCTAACTACTTTGCTTGATTCATTCATGAAGAGTTTAAAAAAATGATAACAAAACAGTAGCAAGTTTCAAAACCTTTTTAATGTCTCAATCTTTAAATAAAAACACAATTAAACAAAATACATTTTTGAAGGTACAATTTTTTTTTACTTAGTTTTATATTATTTTAGGTGCATTCCAGTTGTAGAAAAATACTAAACTTTAAAGTTTAAGCTTCGAACAATGATTTTATAACTTTCCACCTATGTTACAAATTATATGCTGTCCTTACACTTAGGTTAACTGTGTTAAACAAAATTCACACTTCTGTTAACAATGATAAACAATGTTCATATTAATGCTACTCATTGTTTCGTACCGAGGTCTTTAATTACATTATTTCCAAATGTAAAAATGAGAGTACGATATTTATATGGATGTTTAACTTTGCAAAGATTTGATATAGAAGTATATACAAAGTAAATGAAATAAATAAATGCAAAAAAAAATCTAGTTCATTAATTTTAAAATAATTTTGAACTTCATTTTAAAATATTTTTAAATTTATCTTACTTAATACAATAGTTTAAAGACCAATCATTTCTCCAATCAAGTTAAAAATATCATTAACAATGCTCCGAGTTGTATAAAACTTCAAAACACCTAAAGCAATCTTAAATTAAAAATTATATTTTAAGAACGTCATGAATCATTTTCAAAAATTTGTATAATAATATAAGAAAGTTGTTCTAAAGCAGAGTTTAAAAAATAATGGTTTCCAATTTATAATCAACATTTTTACGCTAACTGCAACTTTATCTCTCATAATTTACGAGCAAACGATGTCAACTAGCTGTCAGGGGAATTTTATTACCCGTGTCTGCCCGGGTATGATTAAGGTCTTAACTTTACACACGTTAAGTTACGTTCGTAGACTGAGATCAACAAGTCTGTTAATGACTGGATCGTTGTTTTTAAGCTCCTTCTAGTAACTGTTATAATCTGAAAATTGTAAGCCTATTATATCGCCATATTCATTAAATAAGTTTTATAGATCTATGACGTGCATTTATGATATAAAAGAATTTTTTTCAGCTAAATATTTAATTAAATCTTTGAACGAAAATTATATAAACTAATTGATAACGTGTAAAAGAGAGGATTTAATTCCAAAAAAGAATTTTTTTTAAATATAAAACAGTTTAATAATTTTTGAACTTCAAGAAAAATATTTATTAATATGATAAGTTTTCAGTTTATTTAGAGTTTGAGCTTCTTTATAAAATTTAATATCAAGCAATAAGTCTAAATTATTTGTAAATAATAAACGAAGACTAATTTTTAACGTTCTTACATAACAATTTATATATTAAGTAATCAATTTCTGTTCTGAATTCAGAGACTAAATCATTTACAATAAATTTAAATTATTATTATTTATACTGATTAAAGGGATTTACTTGTAATAACATAATATTTTATTATACTTAGTTATTAAAACTTAGAAATATATGCAGAGTTTTCTGTAATCACCAACCCTAATGCAAATTTTGCGAGACTACATTAAAAATGACACAAAGAAAATAATGCCCGCTTAGAGTTTAAGTTAAAAAGAAAGAAAAACGTCTGAAATAGAAACGTCCAAAAAATCTGACTAATCACTTTTCAGAAAGTTTCGACTAAAATCAGTTTGGACAAGTTTTAAGATGTTACACGAAGTCGTTATTCAATTCTTCCTGTTATTCCCACAACAAAACAGGTTTTTATATTTTCAGTCTGTCTTTCCTTGTCAATGATTCCTCTTTTTTTTATTTCTTCTTTCAAATAATAGTCTGTGGCCTATGTTGTGTATTTTTTATACTTCATTTTGGCAAGGATTTAAATATACATATAAAAATAAAGAAAGTCAATTTCAAAGCACCCTTTATACATAAAAATATGCTTCCTAAACTACAATGGAATTTTGAATCATTGTAAGCTGCGACGAAATCTTGCAATTGAAGAGACAAGAGAAAATACAAGTATACATAGATAGTTATAATTCGTTATAATACATTTCATAAACGTTAATTTTGTAATGAAATTTTTTCCGATCCGAACTATTCTGAAGAAAAGAATTAAAAGTTTTGATCTACACATTTAGTTATACACATTGCAGGAACGTTGTTCTGTTCTGTATTATTCTGCATTACTTATTTACATTTTATTAGTTGCAATTATCAGGTAATGTAATCATACAGAAACCTTTTTTCAAGAAATATTTTCAACTTTAATCACTGGAAAATTTCATCTTCAGCAGTATTTATTAGTAAAGGTTTGTTGATTATAATTTTGAACCTCTCAATCCCGTTGCAAAATAAAATAACTTTTATTGCTGTATATATTGCTAAATTCTTGTTATTCGATTTAAGCATCTTTATTGTATAGGCTGTATTGTTTTACATTCTTAAACATTTCAGCATTGATTTTGTAATTCAGATATTGAAATGCCTAATAACACAAAACATTTTAATCCCGCGACAAGTTTTGCGTACCATTCATTTTTGGTACTGTAAAATCAGTATGTACTGTTAACTCATTTGTAAAATGTTACATATCATATTTGTGCGGCTGTGCTCATACATACAGATGTACATAAATTGTAGATTTGTTGTAATAAATTGAAAAACTTTTTTTGTTTTCTGCTTCTTTCTTTACAATTTTTACCTTCTTCCAATAAATGTAATTAATATTATTGAATAAAAAAAAAACATAAAAATTGGACTTAAAGATTAACCCTTTCCTTCTCGCTCCCGTGAAAATGACGGGATGAGGTTTCGCCCTCTATTTCTCGCTCCCGTGATATTGACAGGCTGGAGTGTTCAGTAGTAACTTGCCAATAAGAATAAAACTATTTCATTTATTTTGCCCAGAAAACATTTTATTTCTCATTTTACACATCAGATGGCAGTACCAGGATACTTTTAAGGTAATTGTAGATAGTTAGTTTATTTTAAACTAGATGTCAGCACTAATCAAATGCGTAATACAAATACAAAAGCCGAAAAAATAGGCACTTTTATGACCGTTTTCCTGAAAATTAATCGATCGTTAAGGGGTTAAGGGGTCCAATGAAAGAACTGGTGAACTTTGCGAATGATACTATCATAAAGAAAGTTAAACACAAAAAAAGCGAAAATAAAATTACCTAAGCAGATATACTACGGCTTCAGTTCTATTATAACTTCAGTGTTTAAACGCAAAATCTGTTTACAAATGAAATTACAGTGTCTGTGAGAATGTGGTATTATATGTGTTTTTTACATGTTTAGCTTTATTCGGTAAAGAAATGCAAAACAGCTGAAATAGATTTTATTTAAAATACGAAAAAGCTGTTAATTAAATGTTATATAGGCAGGCACATGCTATGAGGATCATTAAAATATTTAACTAAATTCTACTAATTTTTTCTGCTTTTAATTTAATTTCAAATATCTTTTTTGCATTACTATAACGACAATTCAGAGAAACAACGTCAAAAACATTTTCGGCGACCATTAAATGAAATAATGAAAGAAAAATTTACAATAATATTAATTAGGAAATTATATTAGGTATAAAAATTATATTTGGAAAAATAGGTTTTATAGTTAAGGGTAAATATTTTCGGATTCGCATAAAAAGTCATGACAAAATATGGAAAATTTGAAATTAACAATAAAGGACCCAAACTTTTAGTCTCACTTTTGTTTAAACCATTAGGACCATATTTTCCAGATAGCGGCTATCTCTCATATTTTGAGAACAAAAATCCGTACCCAAAGTTTATTCAGAGAAAGTATGATTTTACGGAGAGAGTTAAAATATGGTCTACTCTAATTAATTAGCGTATTAAATGTTAGCCTTTTGAACCATTAATATACCTTCTTAGTACGTGAAAATAGCTCAATCACAGGCCTCATTTGTCCATTGTCTCAAACGTGGTGTTTATCTCGTGCGTAACTCGGGACCTTGTGCCAATGAGTCCGCAATGATTGATCTTCTGGTTCTGCAGTGGCTCTTGTCGGTATGCATGGGCTTTCTGGAGAGTGGTCGAAAGTCCCTTGATAATAATTTCCCTTTTTAAGTACTTCGCAATAACTTGAAGACTTTTGAGGCGAATGCTCGCCTTTTGCACTCATTCAAAAAAATTTATTTATCCAAAAATAATTTTATGCAAAAAATAAATTTTAACAATTACTTTTATTATTTAACTTAATGGTAACAGAAAGTTTGAACAGTAAGATTCGAAAATTCATGCATAATTTTTAACTATGCAATTTTCTGTGAAATCTTTAAAATGCGAATCGGATCGAAGGAATAGTTTCTGCATTATACAATTTCAGAGAAAGGATATTTGCAAGGTTCATTATCACCAGGAACAAAAAGGTGAATTGTAAAGAAACAAAACCAAGAAAATAGTCTCTATAGAGGACAGGCAAATGCGGTATTCATCCAAGCGAATTATTGCCCTTCAGTGGAAATAAAAACTTTAAGAAAAATGTTGTTTGTTTAACAGAATAAATAGTAATTAAGCTAATCTGAAATCTGCGCCTTGTTCTTGAAATGAAGTTTCTCCCAAACTGATAAATGGATCGTTTAAGACGTTATAAATAGCCAATACAAATGATCTTTGAAACAGCAAATGCCAATTTCAGAAAAAGAATGGAAATGATATTCAATTTTTCTTATTCATAGTTAGTAACTTGAAAATACATAATGCATCTGAATATTTATTGAAATGCTTCAAACTGTTTATCAAAGCAACTCTACTAAAATGCATAAATTTTTTAAAAAACAAATATTCCCAAAATTAGCTTTTAACTTTTAAAACAATAGCGTAAGTTACAGATATTTTTCTATAAGAAAAATCCTGATATGATTCTTGAAAAATTTTATTTTACTTCTGCCTCTTGCTCACTATATCTCAACCATTCCCAGGAAATAATTTTACTATTCCGCGCTGGTGTTTGAATTCTCGAGAATTTTCATTTTATGGCATGACTTGGTATTCGTTGATATAATGCAAATAAAATAACCATCCAAGACTTATAAGACATAAATTGGATCCTGCATAAAGATCCATCCGAGTTAAGTGGTATAAAATAGTGGTTACAAAATCGTAAACCTGGTAAATAGATGGCAGCGAGCCCTCTAACAGATATACCCTCACAAAAAAATAAGGTGTTTTTGAGGTTGGCAGACGTAAAAAATATCCCTGAGGTAGAAAAGAGGTTATGTTCTGCTATAAAAAGAACCTCATTAATGAATCTCAATTTCAACCCCGTTTGCACTCATATATAGCTCATCAGTACTGTTTGTGCTTAAAGTAGTTTTCAAAATGAAATATAGATGGCAGTATAAAGTCACGTGAATAGTGAATGTTAATTTTTGTTTTATGTATATGTAGTTTTAGTTCTCTATGTGTTTTGTCTCAATAAAGTTGTGTAATTAAAACCGGCATGGTAAGTGATTATTTTTCCCGAGATGAATAAATCCTTTTTCATTTGTGGCGCCATTACGTGGGGCAGATGTGGATGACTCATGTAAGTGACTTTGATTTTTGAATTTGCTTGAAACTTGAATAGAATTGAATTTTGAATTTGGGAACTTTAGAATTGAATTTGAATAACCATGTCGGTCAGTGATAATGAGACAGATGAAATTGATGAAAACTCGAAGAAAAAAACCATTCAAAAGAGAACAACATATAGAGCATTAACGACTAAACTGCTTAATAAAATAGAATCCTGTTATAAAGATGAAAATTTAGATGATGAGAATAAAAATGAAGAACTAAAAACCTTATACGATCAATTGATTGAAAAAGAATATGAGCTTGTAAAACTTAACATAAAGATAGAGGCATTTATTTCCGTTGACGAAATTGAAAGGGAAATAATTTCGGTTGATGAATATTCGGAGAAAATTTTAAAATGGAAAAGTAAAGTTAAACGAAAAATTGATAAAATTAATGAAGAAACGCAATCGGTTTCTAGTCACGAAAATTTACCTCTAAGTTCATTAAATAGAACTCCCATGATAGAACACAAAAAATTGATTTCTTTACCGAAATTAACTTTGCCTAAATATTTTGGAGACCCCTGTTTATGGCTTGAATTTTGGGCCCAATTTGAAGATGCAGTGCATAAAAATACCGAATTATCAAATGTCGAAAAATTCCATTACTTAAAAAATTCGTTGGGTGGTTTGGCATTAAATTCTATTAAGGGTTTTTGTTTGACAGATTCTAATTATGACAAATGCATAAAATTAATATCTGATAGATTTGGACGAGAGGATCTTGTAATTAATGGTCACATGACTAAACTCCTTAATTTAGAACCCGTGAAAAACTCTTCTAATTTGAGAGCGTTTCGAAATTTATATGATCAACTTGAAATTAATATTCGTTCCCTTGAAAGTTTGAAGGTCGCATCTGGTTCGTATGGCCAGCTTTTGTGTCCCATAATTCTAAAACTATTACCTCCTGATGTTAGTTTGGGATATAACAAAATAAAAGAATCTAAAGGTCAGTTTAATGTAAATGAATTAATGAAGTTTATCAAAATCGAATTAGAATCGAGAGAATCGTCATTACAGCTAACACAACCAAAAATTGATTATTCCCCTCCATATCATCGTTCGGCAAACGAATCATACGCGAAAAGAAATAATCCGCACACTTCCGCCTTAACTACTATCATAAAAGATAAAAAATGCATATTTTGTTTTAAGGGACACGATTCTTTAAATTGTCGCTTATTATCACTTTTTGAGAAAAGGGCCAAATTAAAAAGAGAAGGTCGCTGCTTTAAATGCTTATGTAAAGGTCATTTGAGTGTAGAATGCCAGGAAAATGTTCGATGTAAAAAATGTA
>NC_092211.1:79454427-79460431 GCF_043381705.1 Parasteatoda tepidariorum | reverse complement strand
TAAAAAATGGCGTCTGATTCAGTCAATGACTTTGATGGCAGAAAATGTGATTGTATTAAGTTAATGTCCGATATTTACAGGCTCCCGCTAGACGGCGTACTCGAGCGTTGCGATCGCGAATAGATTACATAGACGCGATAGATGGAGATAGAAAGATAATTTGATAAATGCCCCTGTTATTAATGTGGTACCAGCTCCTGTACACAAAGCTGTAAGATGATCTCAGTTCTCATATCCGTCAGATAAAAGTCGCCTTAAGCTAGAAGTCCAGCCAGACTATGTAAGCTGAATGCTGATCCCTGTGCGCATAACAAGGAAGCAATGGGAATTTCCCTAAGATCAGAGCGCGGTTTGGAACTAACCGATAAGGACGTATATGGACTCCAAAGAGGAGTATTAATTGTCTAAAAACATCGCAAATACGAACTCATTTATTTTTATTTTTATTTATGTGATTGTTAATCGTCCGTGTATCTGTGAATTTTTCTTCAATATATGTTTTTGTTAAAATAAGAGCATCTTTATTTAAGACGACCACTCATGCCGTCCCCTCATTAACATCAGCTATTAATCCTGTTATTAATATCAGCTATTAATATTATTCTTTAGGTTGGGGAAATTTAGTTTTCTCATAGTGAAAAAATAGCTTTAAACTCAAATTCATTCAAAATTTTAGCTGATATCTTAGCTAACATCGAATTAAATTTGGCTTTACTTAAATATTGCTAATATCCAATCAAAATTTGTTTTAGCTTCCCAAACAGTTTTTTTTTTATTAGCTTTTAATTTTTTTTCTTCATTTTGTTACTAAACACGATTTTCGATAAATTTTGCACATCTGCATATTTGTTTTAGTACAATTAATCTCTACACTTAAACAATGAGTTAAGTGAGCTTTATGAGTATTTAATTTTTTCTTATGGTTTCACCTGGTCCGATTTTTCAAATACTTTTTAAAAATGGTGTTTACATGACAGCGCACGTCTATAACAATGGTTTTTATCAATAAAATTTCTTATTTTCAATATTGTACAGGAACTACTTAACGACGGAAAGAGGTGATTGCTTACAAACTACCCTTTGAAAGTTTGAAAATTTCTGAAAAAACACGAAATTTGTGCTCTCTTTCATGAGCTCTTAGCGAACTAAAATCCAAACGGACTTTCACTTATATATAGAGAGAGATGTATGCTGTTTTTTTTACCTATATACAAACGTCGTTGAACAGCCGACCGAATTTTATGGGCTTACGACTACTAATGTTAAATTCCGCAGCCTTGTAATTTTGAACCCAATCCAGAAGACAAGGAAACTCCTGGATCGAGTATTTGGAGAAATTTGCATTCGTGGAGGACTTTTGATTGAGCTAAGCCGCATTTGCGCTACATGGAGAGGAAGTCTACGAGAACCTTCCACGGTTAGCCTGACGGCAAGGGGACTCTAACCATGATCCGTCTACCACTGAGAATATTTCACGTCAGCACTGTGGCTGATGCAAGCCGGATACGGAATTCGGATCGACTGGAAGGCGAACGCTCTATCCCCTGAGCCATCGCTGTTCAAATGTATGCTATTGCTCGAAAAAGACAAACTCCATCATTAATTAATATGATACTTAGTAAACTGCATGATACCACCGCTTACGTTTAAAATTTCTACAGCCAGTTTATATAGGATCGAAAATTAAATCTGAATAATTACCTCATAACTAAACTTTTTTTTCTTTAAAGAAAAAAAAAACAGAACAAAATTATTGTAAATATATACCAGAATAACTTAACATTCAATACTAATTATTACTTAAAACAACCTATCAAAAGGAATCTAACGAAATAAACAACGTATGATGAATTTTTTGACACTTTTTAAAGTATTATTTAAAACAGTCAACCAAAATAATCAACAACTATTAGGATGACAATTGCAAGAAAAATATCAGAGTTTGTGGTGTCACTTAAGAGAAAAATACTTAGAGTTCATTATTTGTCAGATAATTCCTGCGTCAAAATGATGTGTTCAAGTGTTAAACCTCAAAGGATACTAACCATTCATAATCATTTCTAAATAAATAAATTAATAATTAATTAAATAAAATAAATAAAAATTAGAATGAAAAAGGCCAACGAACTCAGCTTTTATCTTCAGAAATTTCTCTTTTGATACCTTAACTGTGTTTACATCAAGAAAAAAAACTTTTTTTCAATTTATTATCGATTTGGATAATAAACTGAAAAAAAGTTTTTTCTCTTTAAATTAAAATTTAAAATACATCAGTAGATGAACCCTTGTCACAAATCTATGCACTTTATCTCAAGGGCACAATTGTTCCTCAAACTATAAAAAATCGTACTAATTAAATAACTCTCTTCATTTAATTATTTTTGATTAGCACGAACGTATTAAAAATTTAAATAAAACCATTATATTTGCAGAATTCTAGTTTTTTTTTTATTTATTTTAATTTTTATCAGTTTTTAATAGAATAATCGTCTAAAGTCAGCCACCAATATATTTTTAGAGCAAACTTGTAGCTGCAAAAAAATTTCTTGCATTTTTTTTAAAAAATTATCTTGCTATTTTTGAAATTACACTTTAAAAATAATTTAAAGAATTCTATGCGTTTTAGAAAGATTTTTTAAAAAAACTTTAGTTTTTTTTTTTTTTTTTTTTTTTTTTTTTTTTTTTTTTTTTTTTTTTAAATTTAGCTGAAATTTTTAATTTGAAAAACCAATTTTTACTGTTACGTTAGGAAAAATAAAAATAATTGATGGTGAATATTATTACGTTTGTGAGCCGTATAATTTGACTCCCTGATTAAATTTTTTAAATGGATTTAAATTTTCCTTTTCAAACAAAACCCTTGCTTACTATAGTGCTGCTCTCTATTGGGCTTACTTGAATTTACATTTTAGTGCTGCCCTCTCTCTGATAAATTATAAAACTGCTTAAGAACTCCTAACTCTTTATGGAAATAAAAGTGTATGCAGGATGGAATACAATTTAACACTGGTTAAAATATTTAAAAAAAAATTATAATGCATTGATAATACAATATTTTTTGATCCGACAGTTTTCCCCATTTGTTTTTGCCTCATATTTTAATCACAAAATAAAATAAAGAAATTTCGAATTCGTGATGCTGCCATCTATTTGTGTAATATTATACTAAATACATAATTCTATTTTCAGGTGTAGCTCAAAAAGAAAAAAAAAATGACTTCACTTAAAACAGAATTCTTTCACAATTGAAATTGATAAAGAGAAAAGTCAAAATTAGTTTGAAAATAGTAGAATGCTTTCTTTATTGAATGGAAAATGATAAATTATTTTTACCACTGATTTTCAATTTTACAATTCAGCTAAGACAATGAAAAATAAAGTAAATTTTTTACTTAGTAATTTTATACTTAATTAGTTACATAAGAAAAATTAGATTTGTGCTTTAAAAACGATTCAACAAAATTATTACTTATTAGTTGCTGTATAATTGTAATTAAAAATTTAAGTTACACATTATTAATCATTTAAATTATTGTTCCATGAATACCATATACTACTACAATAATTTTGTTAGCGAATGCAATGAAATCGATTATAATATCGGTTTATAAATTTCAATTATTGGTACCTCACAGAATCCATAGAAAATCATAAAGTTGAATCAAATCAACAACTATTCGGAATAGAATGAAATCAATCTGGATATATTCTCGATCAAACAAATATTATCTGATTCCGAAGTCCTGCAACTATTTTGTATTACGAACCATTTGCTATATTTTCTAGTTTTGAATGGAACTCCTGCTTCACTGATATTAAAGTTTCACTATTTCATCAAATTCAAATGCGTTTTTCACAAATGTTAATGCACTACTCACATAGGAAAATTAATATTTTACTCTATAAAAACTGAATTCAATTTGGTGTTCGACCACCCAAAAAAGTGTATGAAGGAACACTTTATGCCAAATTAAAATCAAATCGAGGAGGTGTGTATAAAATCCTCGATTTGATTTTAATTTGCTATAGCAGAATTTTTAATTCTAAACACAAATAATTGAAAAAGCTTACACGAAACTCTATCGCATTCACACTATTCTTGAATTATTTTCGCTTTCATTAACCCTCATTTTAAGACACTTTGGATATCGTTAATAGATTATTTGAAATTGGGAATAAAATGGCCTAAATTTGGCGATGTTTTGAATGCTGCTGAACATCTATTGGAGCAAACATTCGCAATTACAAAATGCAATTTATCTTCAGTTGTACATTGAGCGTAATTTCATTTTAATTTTAAAATATCTGTCAATTGTATTAAATCAGATTTTTAGATTTTGTTAATTGAAATTGCAAATTTAAAATTGATATCAAAATTAACTTGCATTAAAATTGCTACTACAATTCACATTTATTACCATTATAAAATTCAAAAACAATTATTTACAATTTTTATTTACCTATATAAACAGAATTTAGATGACTCATTGGATAAAAAAAATATAATTGCGTGTTGAAGTTTTAATTCGCATAATAAGTTTCAGAGCTAAGGCATGAAGTCATATGAAGTAAAAATAACATCAGAGGGACGTACAAAACTTCCGAACCCCTCTCTTCATAAAACTATTGAGCCAGTGTTTTACTGATTACGGCTACTAGTCATATTTTGATAGTCAAGAAAAAAAAATAGGCTTTTTTTTTAGAGAAAATACGTTTCTGTGTATATAAGTTTTCATCTTACTAAATAGTTAGAATTTATTAGCCTTTCAAAAGTTAACCCTTTCAGCTATTTAAAAATTCCACTAGGTTAGTGAAAATTAGAACAAAAGTTATTTAGGGTGATTATTTTTCCTCTCTGTACAACTCATATCAATTATGCTGATGACGCAAAACTCTTACATTATGAAATAATGTAGTTATAATTAAAAATTTGAAATATTAAAAATGAATTAATTATTTATTTAAAATATACTTTTTGCAAATTGAAATTAATAAAATTAAGTTTAATAAATTTATTAAATAATTTATAACATTCAATTCCAAAATTTTTAAGATCTTCATAGAAATAAATATTTTTTTTAATTATCTGAAAGAAATTTGAAATGATTTTTTTTAGTTTCGTTCATATGTTAAAATATTTTTTTACATGTATTAATTACTGAATAGCTACTAATTACTTAATTACTTTTTTTAATAAATAAAACGCTAAAGATAATTTAATTGTTTCAGAGAACTGAATATTGATTTTATAAAGGAGTATTTTTCTTAGATATGGAAAACAGAGCTAACGTATAAGACATTAAACCTATTCACAGGTTGACTTTTTTAAAAGTACCTAATGCTTAACATTAAATGGGTTTTGTGTTAATAAGTTTTGTTTGAACAAATCGAGAAACATGGTACGAGAAAATGAGTTTTTAAAAGTTGTTTTAATTCATGATTTCTTTTCTCAAAGGGACATACGTTTAATGAGAAAAACATGGTACCCATTATATTACAATGTGGAGGCTGATTTGTTTTTAAGCACTTTTTACTTAAGTGGCGCATAATTATGGAAGCAAGTTTTGAAACAGAATTTATGATTTCAAATAGAAAGGGTATTGTAAATAAATTAGTTAAAATATCAAAATTTCATTAGAAAGAAATTAGGAATTATTTAGCAATCATGATAATAACCACTAAATAATAAAAAAAATAAAGATTTACGATCATTATAAATCTAAAACATAAAAAAATTATTACAAGTAGTAAATATTTTAAATAAACATTTATAAATAATTATAGTTACATAGTATTTATTTTTATGTATGGGTTTTTCAGTATGTTAAGACTATGGAACAGTTTTAAAAAAAAACATTTTCATTGAATTATTTTTTTTAAATAGTATATGGCATTGTTGCCATTCCACTTTATATATTCAAGAGAACGTTATCACACCTGCCTATCTCATGAATTTGGATATGCCAACTTGTGTCTAATATCTCTCTCTCACTCATATATATAT
>NC_092211.1:79343589-79453755 GCF_043381705.1 Parasteatoda tepidariorum | reverse complement strand
TAACACTTTCTCCGTAACATTTTGTAACATTTAAAAAGACTCCTGATGAAATTTGCAAAGGGGTTCTGTCCTAGCATTGGAGGAACTGATGAACTAGTATAGATGACGCTTCATAGTGACGTTATTGCAACAAATTTTTCTAGGTTTCTCTTTTAGCCAAAGTTGTGACTTTATTCGAAACGTTTCACTAAAGTTGTGACTTTGTGTTACAACAATTCGAAACTTAATGTTTTTGCTTTATTTTTCTTCAATCAGTTTATTTCTATTCAAACTCTGTAATTCTGTCATAGGTTATAATCATTTACTAAGAACAGAATATGAGATATTTCTACATTGTTAATATAATTTATCGAAAAGTATTTAAGTTATAACCAATTATCTTTGTTTAGTTTTCTATTAATATAAAAGGATTAAAGTACGTTAAAAGTAAGCATGAAAAATCTATTATGTTCATCATTAAAAATTAGTTTAAGAGCAACAAATAAATATATAAATGTGTGTTATTCAAATAAAATAAAACGAAAATTACCTTTCCCTTTCATTGCACTCCATATACCTTAAAGAAAAAAAAATTCGACTGAAAACAAAATTAAGTACCTCCCGGCTACAGAATATTTCTTAAATTCAATTTTAAAATATAAAAGAAAAATGTAAACACATCTAACTAAAGTTAAGCCTAATACCGCCGACGGACGCTATCAACATTTAAATAAAAAGCGATGTAATTTTCTTGAGCTTTGAAAAAAAAAAGCTTTTTTCACAAGCTCCCAGGCATTTTGAGAGAAAATTCTATATTTCTTTGTTTAAATAACAAAAGATGCTTTATTTTTTCCTTAAATATTACAAGCGTATTTATTACGCAACAAGGAGATGTGGAACCTCAAAATTAACTATAAGAAGAGATATCGAGGTAAAAAATTTGAGAACTAAGGTTTATTCGGTTATGAAAGATTTAAATTATCTACAGGAATTTAACCCGTTGATGCCCTAAGGGTTATTTGAAAATAACGGATCCTTCCTTTCAAGAGATAACAGGTAGAGAACATGTTTTAATTATTGGGATATATTTTGCAGATCTGTCTGTCTATATATCAATAATTATTTTGCAGATGACTGTTCTGTCTATATATCACTGATTTAAATATTTATTCCATAATATATCAATGATTTGAATAATTATTTCATAATTTATCAATAATTTAAATATTTATTTCATAATGTATCAATGATTTGAATATTTATTCCATAATATATTAATAATTTAAATATTTATTCCATAATATATCAATGATTTTAATATTTATTTCATAATTTATCAATAATTTTAATATTTATTCCCTAATATATCAATGATTTGGATATTTATTCCAGAATGTACCTATTATTTAAGTATTTATTCCAGAATATATCTATTATTTAAGTATTTATTCCATATATAGATATATATTAAAATTGATGTTGTTCTGACCATAATATATCAATGATTTAAACATTTATTCCATAATATATCAATAATTCAAATTTTTATTGGACCTGCAGTCAGTAACATTTCTTTAAAATAAAGTGGTAATTAACAAGAATAAATATTCTCTTTACATAAACAAATATGACTACCTCTTTTTTCATGTATTTTTTATACATGAAAAAAGATACTCTTTGTGACTGGTATTTAACATGTTAAATACCATGGGGGTCACCGGTGACCGGCGAAGCCAAGATTATTAGAAGATTATTAATAAAGATTATTAATTTATTTACTCGAATTAGCGTATCATTCAACGTGTTCATGGGTTCAACACATTGGTTTTAAAACTAAAATTTTCAATTTCACCTTATCTTTACCACTTTATCTCNATTAGAAACACATAATTCGAGTAAATTTTTAATGCTTTTAATTTTTTTATATTATTATCTTTACTAAAATGGCTTGAAGAAATTAATGCAATGCGTACTGAGAAAATCATTTTGGCCAGACGAGCAAACCATGTAAAATTAGCGTGTCATTCAACATGTTAAGGGGTTCAACACATTGCTTTCAAAACTAAAATCTTCAATTTCACCTTATCTTTACCACTTTATCTCACAGAGAGCATTAAGCTTAATAATAATATAATTGTTATTTTTCCTTTATCTACTCATTTTTTTTGTAAACTTTCGCTATATTTCGAACTTTAAATTTATTCCTGTTATTTTTAATTGAACAAATGTAAGATAAATATTATACAACACTTCTTTAAGGTATTTCTACTAATTTGATTTAATGAAAGCATTCCAGAATTTACGTTTAAAAAAAACGTGAGTTCAAAAAAAATATTAGTAGTTGTTAGAAAGAATTTCTTGGAATTCTTTCCAAACAATTCTATTCCTTGGATATAATCCTGTTTTATCGCATAATCCAATTTCCTTTTACTCTTCAACATAGATCAGAAATATTCATAAACGAACAGAGGGAATATATTTTGAAAATATTTATACTAAATTTTTCTCGACAACAATTTTTCTCGAAATAAAAATATTTTATCATTATTTTTTTCCTGGTTTATATACCTTACCAATCGAATCATTAAAGGTATATATCTTCTAATTTCAATAGAATAAACTTAAAATTATTTGGAACGTTCTTTAACATTTAATAAACTTAATATTTCAAACTACAAATAATAATATTTTTTTTATGTAACAAAAACTCCGAAGCTAAATTTAAAATAACTCCTACGCATGTTAGTTACGAGTACTTGGAAACCAAGCAAGGTTCGGCTTCAAACAGAAAACGCCAAGAATTCCACTAAGCTAAAAATGCTTTTCAAAACATTGTGGTACTATTTAACTTATAAAAACTTACAAACTATTATCTGAGAACAATACTGGAGAACAATTAAATGAAAAAAATTGCCATTTTCCAACAATAAAATTGCTGTAAACTGTCTAAACCGTAATGCAGCGAGACACGTTGTTCATGCATGTTGAGGTGCCCCTCACATGATGGGGTGCCTTGGTTCCCCTCACATTTAGCCGGCTAAATGCGAATAATTACCTGGATGCAACGCACCTAAGGATGCGGATTGAAAGCGTGTGAACCATGACATGGCCTTCGCTTTCGCTTGATCTTAATTCCGTTGCTTTTTCCTAAGGCGTCCCCTTAAATCACAAGTTTAGGCGAGGCCTGTGGTCCCATCAGAGAATTTCATAGCGTGGATTGTCTCCCTTTCGGCAGACATCAGAAACCTATCTGGTATCTTCGACCGCGTCTGCGAATCATTTTTACGTCATTGAAAAATGCGTAATGACGTCAGACATCTTTTCGAACAACCTTTATTATAATTTAGCAAATAAAGCTTTTTGTAGTCAGTAAGTTTCGTTTTATTTTATAACCGTCGTTTAACAACCGACCCGATTTTTCTGGCTTTACAACCACTAATAACAAGCTTAAGCCCGTCCCGCCCCCGTAAGGGGGCCATCCGGGGACACTCCGAAATTTCGAAGTGCGCGCAACAGTTCATTCACATGAACAAACATATTCAAAATTTTCAAATTAGAGTTTTAACAAATAGGTAGGATATTAAATATAAAATCCAGAAAACAGCGTTACTTAGAAATAAACTAAATACAAACAAACATAACAAAGAAAATAAACAGTATCAGTCAGAAGAGGAGATAATAAAAGGAAACAATTTCACATGGTTAAATATAAGATGTTTGTAGTTCAGAATAAAATTACAGTTGGCACAACAGTACTTAAGGTATTAAATTCCAGGATTTTTTTTTTTTACAGCTACTAATGTTTAACTCCGTAACCTTGTAATTTTGAACCAAATCCGGAAGACAAGAGAACTCTTGGATGAAGTATTGATAAAAATTTGCTCTCGAGGAGGAATTTTCACTTTACTAACCCCTATTTGCGTTCAATGGAGGGGAAAATTACGAAAATCTCCCACGCTTAGTCTGACGACAAATTGAATTGAATTTGAATTAAACGTAGGGTTTAACTGACCGCAAAGAGACTAACCCATGATCCGTCTACCACTGAGGATATTTTACGTCAGTACTGTGGTCGGGGTAAGCCGGATGCGGAATTCATATCTACCAGCTACCACTGGGATTTGAACCCGATTCATCTCATTGGGGGGGGGGGGGGCGAGCGCTTTATCCCCTGACTCATCAAGGCTCTAGTTAGTAAGATTGTATGCATATGTTTCAACTAAACTTGCAATCATTGAAACCTGCTATGGGTTCCACGATTTTCACTTTTTCAGCATGGTTTGTGTAGCCGAATTCCATAGTGATGCTTTCATCATCTTGATTTTTTTTTATTATTCCTCTAAATTTGTCGTTCGAATTTCGAAACTACCAGTAAATATGAGGAAATCAGCTAAAATAAAACTTCACATTTTTAGCCGTTTTCTTTTGATATGCTTAATCAGAATATGGGCAACTAAATATTAAATAATCTGAAAATGGATAAATGGATTATTGCATATCATCAAAATATTACTGCAAGATTAGTTTGAGATTTTGAATAAATACAGTAAAAAGATATTTAGTATTTTGATGGTAATTCATCAAAATAAAATCGAATTGAAAAAATTTGTTTTTAATGGAATAAATGAATGATTGACATTTTAATTAGTAAAAAACTTAGATAGTTTGTGAAATATATAAAAAATATTCCTGTAAATAATAACATTTCTTTTAATCCCTTTACATTAACTATTAGGAATTTAAAATGTAGTACATTTTTTTAAAGAATTTCACGTGAATCTTTAATCGTTTCTCTGATTAAGAATTTAAAGAGGAAAAGAAACAAAAACTATTTTTTTAAATGATAATTTAACGAACTGTTAAAACAAGAAAAATAATTCATCAAAAAACCTTCGTATATCGCGATTAAATATAAAATTTATTCTTAGTCTATTCTATCCTTCTTCACTCGTTCTAATTTCCTTTTTGAAGGGGAAAGAAATCTTTTTTTTTTTCAAAAACAAACAAGCTAATATAAATAGCACCCTTCTAAAATTGCAAATTTCAGTCTTTATTTTACAAATCCGAACAAAGAATTGAATCCCAGCCCTTTTATTTACGTTTGATTAGAATATATTCCTTTTAATTTCAACACAAAGAAAGAGCCATAAAATTTACTTTACACGGACAGCATTCATTTTTTTTCTCCTTTGAGACAAAACACTTTACTATGTGAAGTTCAGATTAAACTTAGTTTGATTTATAGATGGCGCTAAAAACTCTCAGTGCTAGAAACCGAGCCACTATCGTTAGTTTCGCTTGCTTGCTTCGTATAATTAACTTTCTCTCTTTTTCCACGCGTTTAGGGAAATCGTAGAAGGCCTTTTGTGAAATGGAAAACTGGCGGTAGTTAATTTCCAGAGAAATATATTAAATACACTGTTAAAGGTGGATGCATTTCCTTTTTTTCCCCTCCCACCTTCGCCATAACGCTGAATACGATGATTTTTTGGCGAAAAAAAAAATTGGAAGTTCGCTGGCTTATCTTTTCCCGCGTAAAAAGCAATTTTCGAGGTTCTAATTTCGAGCGAGATAAATCAAAATGTTACATTAATCACTTTAAAATTTTTATCATAAAGCCTATTTGTTAAAAGAAATGGTTTTTATAAAATAAATAACTGGAAATTTGTTGGAAAATCTTATTAACTGTGAACGAGTATAATTTAAATTTTGAAGAATTTATTTCTGGAACGCAAAAAGAAATATCGTGGGCAAATAAGACTTCGGCTTAAATTTAAAACGACGATAAAAAAAATAATGAATAAATAAATGGAAACTATATGAAATAAAAACAAATTTCCATTTTTTTGTTCTGACGATAAAAGATTTCCACGGTAGATGCCGTCAGAATGACATCACACATTAAATTTTTTCAGTAATCGTTCATTAAGCTCTTCATACCTATAGTATTTGTACGCGGCGTCTTCTTTACGCCAAATGTCACTGAAATGTCTTATTACCCGATTAGAGAGATGACCTCATGACTTTTAGACAGTTTTATATAAACCGTGTAATACAATGCCAAAATGCAAATTTTGATATTTATAAATTTCATGAAGCGCAGAGTAAATGTGCCATCTCAAAAGTAGATCAATTTAAAATTCTTTGCTGTGTACGTATTTAATTGAGGTTATTTATGTGAACGGGAATTTTATGAGAAACCCTGAATTAACTTATTGATTTGAGTACCGCCATGAGATCGGAACATACTGTTAAATTGAGTAACACATGTCAATTTGATTACAAATTGAATTTTTACCCTTATAAGATTCCATTTTTTATTGAATCAAAATTTAATTTTTAAATGTGCTAGTAAGTACTTTCCATAAATTAATTTTCGAGGTTAGATAGAAAAGAATGAGTCAGTTCCATGACTTGGAGTTTTTGGAGCTCGCTCCGATATATTTCAACGATTCTGTTCGCAAACAGACTAAAAAGTTTAGTCGGTTGAAATCTAAAGAGAAGAGTGGAGACATTCCATCCATCTCTTTTTGTTATAAACAAATGATTCTGTGATGAATTTAAATGTTTTGAAAACATTTTTTTAATTTTAATACAAAATATTAACGCTTCACCGACAGTATTGTCTATTATATTTTATTTTGTAACTTTCGGTGAATAGCCGATCTAATTTTTAAGCTTACCGCTACCAATGTTCAACTCTGTATCCTTTTAGCTTTGAACCCTATCCAGAAGACAAGGGACCTCGGGGATCAAGTATTAGGAGAAATTTGGACTTGACTTTTTGATTGAACTCTCGCGCATTACTATGAAAACCTCCCACGGTTAGTCTGAAGGGGTCTCTAATTCATGATCCATCTACCACTAATGATATTTTATGTCAGCACTGCTGTCGGTGTGAGCCGGGTATGAAATTTGTATCGACAAGCCATCACTGGGATTCGAATCCGATTCACCTCATTGGAGCAACCACGACTCAGTACTGTCAACTGTAACTTTTTCATCAAAATAAAAATTTACGGGAATAGTAATTAGTAGTTCTAGAACTTGTAATTAATTTACGTCAACCTAGAGCAGTATAAAGGACTATTAGCGACTGTCTGGGAAACAACGTTGAAGATAATCCGAAGACAATCACCATTTTGTTCCTCTGCAGATGGGATAGGACCCCCGCATTTTTAGCCTAATGATCTGCACTCGAAAAAAATTGATATGAAATATATATTTAGAAATTGAGACTTTAATGTGCTTTCTAGACAGAACTATCAAACCAGATTCAGAATGAATGTTCTTTGAAGTTCTATAAATGGTGAATTATGTTTTATCATTCTTAAAAATTTTAACTTTTTTTATTGTAAATGGTATTTGATTAAATTATTTAAATTATTGATGAAAGAATTATTCTTAAATCAAGCATAATGACGTCACGTGAAAACTATAAACTAGCTCGTTCGAAAAATCAAACGTGTAACGATTGCTTAGTTTCTAAAAATTGAAATAACTTAGAGCAAGTTCCAAAAGCTCCAGGTTGCGGAACTGAATTGCCCTTTCTCAAACGCATTTAGATTTTCAAATTTTTTAAACTCATTCTAACCATCAGTAGTCACAATTTGGAAAATTTGACTTGGATTGCTTCGTTAAAACATACATTTGGCATTAAAATTTTTTCCTTTTTTTTTCCTAAATCCGCAGTGGGAAAAGAGACTAAAATTAGCAATTGGTTACTTGAACTTCAAGAAGATCTGGGATAACTCCCCACACATGTGACCGACGACGTTAGCTCCAGCTGATAGTTATAAGCAAAATGACGTGTTAAAGTTGATATAAGTCCCTCCACATAAGTTAGAATGTTAATTAACGTGAAATTAATTAAATACAGTGCCGTATCACACCTCGAATTTGTTGAAATATAGTTCTTTCACATCGACGTCTTTTACTTACCATAGATTTATTATTTTTTTGTGCAATTTAATGTAACCATGATATATTTTTGTTTGTGCACCTGGTAACTGCGATGCATAATTTGTTTATGTTCTACATTATTTTGTGCCTGCCATTGCGTTAAATAAGAACTATAGGGTGAAAAAATTGAAATATTTGTGAAAGAATACAGATTGTCACTTAAGAGAATCGATACTTGACGGGATTGGCTTACTCGAAATAGAATGTAAGGAACAGTTGCTAACTTAAACAAATACCATGTTTCAACAACCAATCAGAATCAAGAAACCCGCACTACGTCACTTGCAGATATTCCATTACAAGGAACATTTAAAAAAATATTTGAAGTTGTTTACAAGGAAAGTGGACACGTGTTCTGGTGTTAGAAGTACAGTAGTGAAAGTAGCACCACACACGGGCTTAACTAGAAGGTAGGAAAGTACACCACCGAGCTCAGGAATTAATCAGTCCACATCAGAGAAAATGGATGTGAAATCGAAACAAGGAGGATCACAGAAAATAATACGATTTCTTGAGGCAAAGATAATGTAATGAGCTGTAAAACTCTTTGATTAACTCTAATCATTCCATCACCAGTAACCATAGATTAATGGTAAATCACTGTACTTGCCCGAGGATTGATTTAATTATGGGATATTAACACGCGTTCTCCATCAACGCTTATATGTAATTTGCTCACAACTATTTTTCTTTTACAGTTTCTACTTTATATTATATAACACGGTTGTTCAGGGCACAAAAAAGAAAAAGTAACTTTAAATAATCGTCCTAATAATTGGATTTTCTCAAACTAAGTGCTAATCCTAATGGTTAAAAATAGTTACCTCAAGCATGCAATTAATTAGTGCTTACTATTATGTTACAGAAACGGATACAAAGACGTTCTTTTTCTGAGTAAACATACATTTCTTAACGAATTTTTAACATCAAAATATAGAATGGTAGCCGCAAATTGAAAAATATTGTCCAAATAATTTCACTTTCAGCGTATTTAGCCACATCGTTGCAAGTTTTACATAAAATTGAAAAATTTCTGCATGGACTTGTGAAGTTTGTTTAACCAAAATAATTCGAAGTAAAAAGAAGAGTTTTACATATTTTTCTTATTATTTAATTTAGTAAGAATCGAAACAATTCGAAGTTTTAATTTTACACAAGTTTTTTTATGAATATGAAAAAAACATATTTTGCTACATAGGAAAATAACAAGCAAATATATTTTGATATAGCAGATATATTTTGACAAAAATGTTTCACAATATTTTTGCAAAATATTTCACAATGTTTTTGCAAAATATTTCAAGCAAATATTTTTTCCTGCGAAACTTCTAGGAAGTTTCATACAATCACGGGAGAAAACCGAGGAATCACCCAATAATCTTTATTATTATTGTACAGCAGTCGTTATACGATAATCTACTACGTCACATTTCCTTTTTTCCTGCTATTATTCGCAATAAAAAATCGCTCAAGGTAGCCGAATTTCCTGAATGGAATCAATTTTTCAGTGGGATTTTTTCCTACCATAACCAATTATTTATTAACCTTTAAATTACTTTGCCTCCTAACTTTTTTTTATAACAATCTATATATATATATATATTTCTCTTACACGGCGACGAAAAAAGCCTCATTACAACTCCCCGAATGGCACGCTATAAAATTGACCAATGATTGCCGCTAAACATGTCACATGACAAATATAGCTGAGGTGGCTCAACTTATAGCGCTTTTAAAAACGGAAACTGAAATAACCTGAGAGAGCATCAGCTGCGGCAATCTCAAACTATTAAGCTAGGCAGAAATGAGTAGCCTTTGTCGATAGATCCCTATTTTAGTATTTTGTCGAAAGCTCTTTTTTTCACGAATTTATTCATTATGAATTTATTTGACGATTTTTGATTTATATCATGAATTTATTTGTTTTATTATTGTTATTAGTTATTCATTGAAAAATGAGTCTCAGTCGTGCTGTTACGCTTTAAGATTTTATACTATAGCACATTTCTAATAGGTTTAACGAATTACATGTCATTTATTTGAATTCAAATTTATTTTAATGACTTAGTATTTACAAAAAAGATGCATTTTTTTTTTAAAAAAAAAAGTTGTTATATGGATTTGAATGATTGTTTTGAATTCTTTGAATTTTGCGCATTTGCTATGTACCAAAGTTAGTAGCGAGCAAAGCGAGCTTGGTTTGCGAAGCAAACCATATTAGATTGAGTAGCAATTTTAGAGGGTTGGCGAGCGTTAGCGAGCAGGGGGTGCAGCCCACTAGTAGTTGAAAGTTAACAAGACTTAAGAGTTAGGTTTCGCGAGGCTTGAATAAACCAATGTAAATAATAATAATAGAAGATCACATGCATCGCAAATATCAAAAATGCGGTTTATGATTTTTTTTCTTCTTCTAAAAACAGGATGATACTGACTTTGGGCTTTATAGGGAGAAAACTTGTTTTAGATGTATTTTAAATGAGACTTAATAAATGAATATTTCTTTTTAAATTGGAGTTTAATATTTTACTATTGCGCTAAAACCGCATTTATAGTCAGATTATAGTAATTTGGTGAACGCAGACCTTGACCGATTTGTTGTTCGCTTATAACATTATAAATCTCGCGATGTTTTGCTAATACACTTACACTGCTTTTTTACTTTCTTTTATGAATGTGATTACGTTAAATTTTCGTAGCGAAACTAAACAATAATAAATTTTAATTGATCAATTTAAATTACAGTATTTTTAACTTGTCACATTTAAATTATGAATAGTTTGAAGCAAAATATATATTTAGCAAAAGTAATTTTTAATTACCATACACATTTATAATAAAATTCAATTAAAAAATATCCAACACTTTATAATATTCAACTTTTATGCTGTTTCATCTACATTTTATTTATCACTCTGCTGCTCCAATGAGCAACGAAATTTATCTTTCTTTATGCTGCGACGTTTTGACTTCACAGGGTGCCATTAACGAAGTGTATATTAAATCATAAATTGCGGGACGTAGTTATGAGAGACAAATTCTTCCCTCGAAAAATAATTTTAGAATTTTCTGTTACTTTGAAGGCATGTTTATTCATAAAAGGTATTCAATGCTTCCTCCAAACGCTATTTTCAAAGTCGGTGCAATTTTTATGATCGCAATTAAAAATGTTTTCGGAAATAGCGTCACAAGTTCCTCTTTATCATCCGTACTAATAATTTAATTAGGTATAAGTCGCAATCTTTGTATTTATAAATTAGAGTGTGCTTTGAAAAATTTGGAATTTTATGTTTTTCCTTTGAAGTTTATGATTTTTTATTTTATTAATATATTTGTATTCATTATAATGAATATCTTTGAAGTCTTTTTTACACAATCACTATGTTCAATTTTAAAATAAATAATATAATGTAAATCGTATAATTTTGCGAAATGTTTTCCGTAAGTGCATGTGTGTGAAGGAAAATTTTGCATCAAATAATTTTTATTCACTACTTTATAAATTAATGAAAAAATATATATTTTTTTAAATTTTATGCATTTTATTTATTAGCGAATTAAATTTTATTTATTAGCAAATGTATTTAAAAAGCAATCTTAGTAAAAACATCACAGTAGTGTTCCCTCTAAAAGTAAACTGTATACAAAAAGTCCATGAAAGCTCTATGTATTTAAGCATAAACCAAAAAGAAGAAAAAAACAGCATATTTTCTATTTGTCTTCAAAGTCGAACCAGTTAGCCACTATACCTTTTTGAGATAACTAATCTTTTATGAGGATAGAATTTATGCATTTTCAATGAGTGTAGAGCAAAATGTGAACAGATTTTGCACTTTCCAAATCTTAGTAAAAGCTCTGTCATTGCTAATTTTTCATTATTTCGATACCTGAAAAGCCATCTTGAAAAGCCATCCGTCGCCTCATCTTGATATTGTCGATCGCCATATTTCAAACCATTTTTTTTAACTCGTCCTTCATTATTTATTATTTTTTTTCCATTCAGAAAACGTTAAAACTAGACAGAAACACATTTTTTGATCGCGGATCTGTACCGTACACCTAGATCAACATTAAATGGGTTTCGTAATCGTTTACAGTCTACCTTTAGAGCCCATCGCATTTATTGTCGAGAGCGCTTTCGCTGACAATGTTTACGAGATTACACCATTTCAAAAAGGGGTGAGTGGTAAACATAAAGAACAGATTAATTGAGTCTACAAGGAAAGTGGCCATAGCTATTTTCTTAGAAATGCGCTTTTCCTGATGCCCATAGTTGCAGACAACCCAAAACTCTGTGGCGAGACGAGTGCTTAGCCAAAGAGACAATACCCAATAGACAACTAGTCAACTACTTAAACTTTTCATGCAAGTGATTCGGGTTGAAAAATCACTCATGGCTTACGAGTTTGTATAATGCTTATTTATTGCCCAGACTGTAAAATCGACATAAAATATTCAATATAATTGAAAGATTACATATTAATTTGGGAACAAGCTTGGTTTTACAAGATAAGTCACTAAATTAAACACTAATAGAAAAAAATAAGCAAATAAATACACAATTTTTACTTTTATTTTGTGCCTTACTCGCAAGCTTACAACTGGCAAGATCTATAATCCTTTACACTCTTTTAAAGTACTACAGTCGTAACGTTTACACTCATTGGTCAAAAACGGTTGTGCATGAAAAGACGAGTTAACTCGTTACCGGTCAACAATGTGTTAACTAGACTGTTTTGGTGTTGCCTAATGCGCTTTGGTACCTTTTTACACTCCTGATCGATAGACTGTCACCTAGCGTTTTCATCAGCCTTCTTTGAAATTAAATAACTCGGCAAAATAAATCAATGAAGAAAAATTGAGTGCGACAAATATAAGGTTACTGATTATGAATATAAGGTTAGTGGCTCGACATATAGATCTTTTAAAAACGGAAACTGAAATAACAACAGAGAACTGAAATAACCAATCTCATACTATTAAGCTAAGCAGAAGTGAGTAGTCTTTGTCGATAGATCGCTATTTTAGTATTTTGTCGAAAGGGCTTTTTCTTTTCACGAATTTATATATTACGAATTTATTTGACAATTTTTGATTTATATCACGAATTTATCTGTTTTATCACGAATTTATTCTAAGACTTATACTTATGTTTTTAACAAAGTTGTGAATCGTTCATGGTAATTATTTTTTAAAAACATAATGTTTTGTTTATGCAGGTTTTTCCATTGCAATTCACTTATTTCAATTTTTAATAGACTTAATTGTAGCCAAAATTTTAACCTTTTTAAAGATATATCAGTTTTGGAAATTTTATCATAAGATTTTATACTATAGCACATTTCTAATAGGTTTAATGAATTACATGTCATTTATTTGAATTCAAATTTATTTTAATGACTTAGTATTTACTAAAAAGATGTAATTTTTTTTTTTCAAAAAAAAGTTGTTTTATGGATTTGAATGATTGTTTTGAATTCTTAGAATTTTGTGCATTTGCAATATACCTAAGTTAGTAGCGAGCGAAGCGAGCTTGGTTTACGATGCAAACCATATAAGATTGGGTAGCAATTTTCGGGGGTTGGCGAGCGTTAGCGAGCAGGGGGAGCAGCCCACTAGTACGAGTATATTCTCTGATTTTAAACCTTTTCTATTGCTAATGTAATAATGAATTTTTATAGACTATAAGTGAAGTACATGTACTTTAAAGATAAAAGTTCGTTTATTTACATCTTATGTGATTCTGGACATCGAAGTACTTCTTTACATTTATCGTCGCCAGTTTAGCAAGAGATAATTCTGGTAAATAAGAACTAAACTAAGCCACATAAACTTAATTAGGAACAAGAAAACTCAATCAATTTCTCGTTCTTGTTCACTGTTTATCTTAACATAGGGATATCGATGAGAAACTAGAGATTAATCCGGGTAAATTTGAAAAAGAATTACTTGTTATTTTACTATTATTTTGCTAGTAACGTTCGATTGAGAAAAATATTCGTATATATATTCCATTAAATATTTTTTTTATTGAGTAATGTAACAGTATTTCTCTAACGCTTTAAGTTATGAAATGTATTGCTTTTACTTTCATTATTTTATTTAACTTAAAATGGAGATTAGCAAATTCGATGCTAGACACACACTGCAAAGTTCAAAAGCGTGTATAAACTATTAATATTGGATGCCTGCAAGCGACGTCATGCGTAGGTCAGCCAATCAGGTTCGGCATACATGCGTGATGTCACCTGCAGGTATCCAAGTAAATCTGATCCGGAAATTGATTCAGTGTGAAAATAAACCAAAGCCTTAAAATTGTAATTTCCAGACAATTTATTAGGTTTTGAAGTAAAAGCATGCAATGGAACGTATTGGTCCTTCTTAAACTTGAATATCATAAAATTGGCGCACTGGACCATAGTACCGAATAAATTTATTGCAACGTTGAGAAGAAGAAAAATTGAACGTTTTTCCGCACAAAACATAGACTCAAGTACTGTCTGGTTATCACGAGATGAGCCTTCGAGTTTCGTCTGAGGCTCATTTCGTGACTTCATAGTGAAGCTTTGTTTGGTATTACGGTTTAATAGAGTATAGTTCGTTCACCAGGAGTTGAGACTTGGCTCCACCTCCGCGGACGCAGAGTTCATTTCAGCGCGGGAGTTAAAAGAGAAACATCTCAGTTGTTGAAATTGAGACAACCCTTAATTTGAGCCAAACACAAAAAGTGAATTCTTTTTCAGTCACTTACTTTGCTTTATTATCTGTTATTATACCTTTTGTTACACTAGCTAATTAAATATACTTTAAATTTAAAAATTGCTTTTCTCCCAGCGAAATGTCTCATAAAGGACAAACTATTCACTCAAAAGAAAGAAATATCATAAAAAATGGCGCAAAATATCATCAAATTTATGAAATATTTATTGATAAAAAAAATGCACATAAAGTTTGTGAAATAAATATTTTTGCCAAACGATCGCCAAATAGCAAGATTTTTCAGGATTGCTCACAACCTTCTCCCAAAAATAGCGAAATAGTATCGTCGCATACCACGTGATGAAGGCGGAGCCAAGTGCCAACTCCTGGTGAACAAGCTATATCTATGTTATAGTTTAATATATAATAATTTTCTCTAAAAGTAAAAGGTAAAGTTTACGGTGAGTTGCGAAACCTGAAAGGGGACTTTGACATATTAACTAGAAGGTGTTCCTAAATGACCACCCTTAACCTATTTTTTCGAAGCTGAAAGCAGTTATTTTGTCAAAGTTGAGGCCAGAACATTATGCACATTAGGGGTCTCAAATTAATATTGAAGTGAGGAAAAATAAAATAAAATCATCAGAATATAACAAAAAAGTCAAAGCTAGTTTGATTATTCGAGATAATAGGTAAAAAATTTAATGAGATAATTGAAAAAAAATTCAACTTTACCTAACAAATCAAACTGTCTGTTGTTTTTCACCAAGTTTTTCCTCTTAAGTGATACGAAAATTTCAATTTTCTATACTTTCGATGTTTCTTTCTGTTTTAAATAATAACTTGCGACCCTTAAAGTTAATAGTTTTTCCTTTAGTTAATAGTTTGAAAAAGATTCTAAAAATATAAATTAAGAGCAATGATAACAGTTTAAAATTTCGTATGATCAAACCTGTTTGTTGTATGATTAAAAAACAAAATTACGATAGCTACAATAAGCTTAAAAAGTTTGATGTCTATTATTATAGAAATACACGATTATATAGATTTTTTTAAAAATTTGTATTACTACCAAGATTTTCAGAAAGCATCAAAAACATATGAATTCTTAAATAAATCAAACGAATCCTTTAAAAATTAAAAATCGCTATTAGTTCCGTAAACAATATTGGTTCAATATGTGTGCACAAATATGTGTATTTAAATATGTATATAAATGTGTTAACTTACCTCAGATTCTTATATGTTTTTATTTTGTTTACATCATATCTGATTTTTTCAAAATTAATTCAAATTCAAAATTATTATTTTAACTTCAAAAATAAACCTATGCTTAGAAACGTTTTTAAGGCAGTATGGATATCACAGAGATCTAGTACAGTTTTTTTTTTTGGTATCTAAATGTTGCATGCTATTATTTTATCTCCTTGGGCAATTTTATAAAATATTTTTTCGCTGCCTAGAATCTACAAAAGATATATTTGTCAGTGCAGTCATTTGAAGTCTGTCTATTTCAAAACATTCCTGTAAATTAGACTGAATTTTACATATAGTATGTATGTTGCTAAAAATTTGTTAAACTAACTATTAAAATATGACTGGTGAAATAAAAAGATTATAAAAGTCGAAAGTGATTGTTTTGTTACCTTAAAACTTATAGAAATTGAACAAATCTAATAGAGAAAAAATAGTTTTAAATAATAATACTATTTTGAAAGTGTTATATTTCATACTCTATTTGTTTGTTATGGAGAAATTGATTAATGATGAACTTAGAAATCACCAAAATTGTTTATAGTCCAAATTGAATCGACTTTTTGTGATTTAAATTACATATTTTCTACGATGTATGGTGCATGGATTAACTTTGATTTAAATGAACTAGTTATAATACTTTCAAATATAGTTTGAACAAAGCAAAGGCAGAATTAAAGCATAACACAATCGTTTAAAGACTAAATAATAGCATTTTGATCACTATGAATTTAACCAGAACTCGTAATATGTAAATAGTTTTTTAATATCAGTTTTTCACCATTCTTCAAAAGTTAAAAAAGAAAATAAAATCTAAAAAGGACAAGTAAAAACCTCTATTTAATTTTGAGAGACAAATATTTCTTTGCATTTTTTTCTAAAGCAAAGCTTGATATTTTTTAGCAGTAAAGTATTGCAATTCAAAATAAAAAGCGACACTTACTCAAAATTTTTCGTCATCTAAACAAAAAAAGGAAATATTGGCGTGCTTATATTTAAATTAAGCTCCAATCAGTTGATGGCAGTTTCTATTATATTAAATTACTTCTTTTAACCACAAACAATCTTCAAATTTCAAAATTTTATATACAGCTAACCCTTCCTTTAATTCATTGACAAGCATCCTATTTGACAGCCGATAATGTAATGAAAATTAGAGTTTTCTCACCAGAGTGAGAATGATGCTCAACAATTATTCCATAACTTTCGAATTTAATGAACTTTTAAAACTGACTGAACTTTCTCACTTCTTAATGAACGGAAACAACTTTTTTACGAAATTTGTTTAAAGCTACTTACATAAAAACAGTAAACATTTAAGATTCAAGAGCCAGTAAGCAACATGGAAAGTAGTCGGTTTATATTTAAGTTGGTTCAAGCATTTTAGTTCTGGCATTTATTGCTAGCATTCTGGCATTTTAGTATTCTAGCTTTGGCAAGTATTCTAGCATTTTAGTATTCTGGCTTTGGCTAGTATTCTGGCATTTTAGTATTCTGCTTTGGCTAATATTCTGGCATTTTAGTAATTATAAATGAATGGCATTTGTTCTATGTCGTGGTGACTTAGAGACTTAGGTATCGCCTTATAATATGCAAACTGTATTTTCGAGCACCAAAATTTCTGAAAAACTAAAATGATTTCAAAGTACGAACCTGTGGCCATCTCGATTTCGAGGCAAACACTTAATTCCTAGTTCACCACGGTCTTGATGATTCTACCGATCTCCCTAATTAAGATATGGAATCACAATATGTTGTCTCAGCCATACGTTTTCATATTGGTCAAGTAAACATTTGTACTCAAGCACCGTGTAAACCTAAGATTTTCGTACGTTTTGACACAAATTGAAAAAGAGTTCGATTCTTATTTCCATCAAGATAATTATTAAATCTGACGTATTTCGTGTTTCAATCTCTAATCATCAATGTGAAAGAAAAGCACCATATTAAGCAAACGCGAAAAAAGATGGAGGACCTCCATGGTTGCCTTTTGCAAGTCGTCGTTTAAAAAGAAAATGTAATAGGTTTGATTTTCCCCAAAATAAGAAACGTATCTTTTTTACCCACTTCAAATAGTAAGTTGCGTTATTTCTTTCATGAGGGCTTAGAAATGGAAAATGAATCAACAAAACTGAACATTTATCGCAAGTTATTTAGTTTTGAAACCAAAACTAAGTGTTCATAGGTTACATTTCTTTATTGTTACTAAGATTCTTATAGTATTGATTTGGGGATAAGAAACTACATTGTTATCTCCTGTTGTGATTTAAGATGTCAGTTTTTACTCCAGAACTATGGAAGATATTGTTGTAGGTTTGGGACTGGAGATCGCCGAAGAGACATCGCTTAAAGAAAATAGCTACAAGTACTTCACTGAAGTAAGAAAAACTTAGCTCACTAAGTCACTCATAGTCGCTAAGCTCATTTGATGTTTAGATTTGTGTATAAATTGTATTACTCAACTCAATTGTTCAACAACTAAAAGTTATTTAATTTATGAACATTTTACATGCTATTTGCTTCAATTATTTCAAGGTACAAATATGACATTTTCGTTTTCGCAGCAAGGTAATGGATTCAAAGCCCATAATTAAACAGATATTTGTTTATTTACATATGATGGTATTCGAATCCCTTTACTTCACACTACGGATCATTTGGCGTAATAGCGAAACCACTAGGTTATTTGAATACTAAGCTTGTTCCTGCTAACTGGTCAGTAAAGCGGTAGCATGTTATTCAGTCGCAATCACTGAGTTTCATCACATCATCAATACATGAACTTATGTCCATCTCTGATTCTTTACGAACTACTTGATCTTTTAACCATTCTCACCTAATTGTATTTCTTGTACCTACATACATTAATTTATTAGCTGGTGAGAAAAATCAAATTACTTTTGTCAAATAAGAGAACATATAGCACAAATTACTGAAATGCATCTTAAAGGGAAGTTATAAAGGTTAAGGCTTCATGCTTCAGAAAGTTTGGCAGGAAAGCAATACATTTAAGTCTCAGAGTATGCATTATTATGCTAATGTATTGTATTATTAATGTATTGTATTATTAATGTATTGCATTATGAATGTATTGTATTATTAAGCTAATGTATTGTTTTATTAATGCATTGGCATTATTAAGCTAATGTATTGTAACGCATGCATTATTAAGCTGCACGTTTGTATTAAGCTAATACAAGCCCCACAGAAAAGAGTTGTCAAAATCTTATCGGAATAATAAAATAATGGGGTCCTGTCTATCCCAGCAGTTTCACCATTCCACCAAACGTTCTATAGCATCGATAAAACGGTTTCGAATTCTGATGTAACACTGAGTATATATTTGTGATGTCCTTTCTTAACGCGTTCTATCTGTTCTTCAGCTTGACCCGGGATGAAGGTCCCCCAGTGGACTGATCTTTAAGACACGGTTCCCAGTAGAACACCGAAGTCAAACATCACTGTCTGCAGTCAGTGTGCGGGTGGGAGAGGACTTTGATCAGGCTACGAATCAAACGAGTATTTTATCTGTTTAAAAAGACGATGTGATCAATTTGTACAGATTATTTTTCTTCTGTTAAGAAAACACTTATATTAGTTCCAATTCTGATAGCATTTAAACTCAATTCAACTGTCAGAAAAGAAAGACGTGAAAAATTGAAGGTAAGAATTTTTTCTTCGATGTTTTTATTATTAAATTCCTTATTATGATATTAGTATTATATAATTACTTTTGCAACTAATAATACTAAATAAATTCTTCTCAGATTAAATGTCAAAATAAAAAAAAAGACCACTGCTTTAAAGAAAAAAAAATTATCTTTACACTAATTATTTCTTATTTGCCTCTCTATATTTTTTTAAAATTGTATTTGATTAATCTGAAAGAAATTTTTTTTAAAGATATGTAAATGCTTCTTAGAAAGTGTGAAAATGTTTTTCTCATTAGTTTTCCATGAGACAGAAATGAAACAGCTTTTGTTTTATCCTTCAAAAACTCTAAAAACAAAAGATAGGTATGAGAATACTGCAGCTGGTTTTGCTCTTCTAAAGAAAGATTTGTTTCCCTTTTTATCAGTAATTAACTAAAAGCTTGCATTTTTTTTCTCACTAATTTTTACATCTTGATATTCATTTATTCTATTATTTTCTCATTCATTACTTATCAATGTGTTGAATATACATGTTTCTTAGTCTTTAAAATTAAGTGCAAAAAGCTATATGCAGTAAAATAATTAATATCCCTTGACGCTTTCAAGAAACTGGCGTATTCGGATAAAAAAAAAAGAAATGCGGAGCTTTATTTTCGTGCCTTATATTTGTTTTTCGCGATTTGTGAAAAAATACCTCGTTAAAAATTTTTTTAACTGGTGATTTTTTTGTCTTATAATTTAAAGAAATATACTATAATATCCCAAATACATAAAATAATGTTTTAAAGGTTAAAAAGATAAAATAACTTTACTGATGTTAGATTGTTTTATCTATCCCCAGATTTATAGTTTAAAGACATGTTTCCTAAAAGTGCTGCAAAAATATCTAAAATAGATTAATTACCATTTTAAAAGTTTTCCCTAACTGATTAATTCTCGAGTTTTAGAGTTTAAAAAATGTTTTATTAAGGAGCCAGAATAACATCTAATTTAGAACTTAAAAGAAAATTTCGACTTTTAATATAGTTTTTGACAGTTAATTATGCATTCGACTTTTGAAGAAGGATTTTTATTGTTGCATATATAGTTGCATATATAGTTGCATATATACCAGTCCAGAGCCAAGGTGGCTCAGGAGACAGAGATCTCGCCTACTAATGAGGTGACACAGTTTCAAATCGCAGCGATGGCTAGTCGATACGAATTCCGCATTTGGCTCGCACGGACCACAGTGCTGACGTAAAAATATCCTCAGTAGTAGACGGATCATGAGTTAAAATCCCCTTAACGTCATTTTAATCTTGGAAGGTTTTCGTTGTTTTCTTATCCATGTAACGTAAATGCAGGTAAGTCCTAAACGAAGGCAATATGCTCCCAATACTTGATTCAGTGGCTTCCTTATCTTCTGGATTGGGTTTAAAATTACAAGGGTGAGTTGAAAATTGGTAGTCATAAACTCAAAATTGGGTAGTTCAATGACGACTTTTCAACGACTGTTATAAAATATAAAAAAAAGCCCTATAAAATAAAATAGCCCAGTGCGACGTAAATAAAATACTATTACTATTGCAAATGATATCAAAGGATGGGTTTTCTCGTTTATGGTAATCCGTGAGAGGACTCTACACTAAGAGGTGTGGTATCAACCGAAGACTGCTCATATATAACGCAATCAAGCGATACTCCCGATGAATCAACACTTTTGTACATAACTAAATTTTGGTGTTCTCAATTTTATTAAGTGTATTTTCTACAATTTTGCAGTATTATTAAAACATGCTTCAAAAGTTTAACTTTTAACGAAATAGTTTGATTTTAACAAGCTATCAAAATACTAGTGACGTTTCTCAAATGCTACATTCATTCATGTTATTTTTACTTGAGCTGAACTGTGATACGGAATAAAAGATAAATAATCTATATACATAATAATAAAAGCGGTTGTGTGTGTGTCTGTCTGTAATCACAATATATCGCCCCAGAAGCCTCACCCAGGCACGAAACTCGGCACATAATTGTGTTTTGACATAATGAAGAAGTATTTTTTTTCTTTTTCAAAAATTTGGATTAGTTTTTTAGTTATCAGTCATTTTGTAAGAAAATCTATGCTTTTTCGTCTTCAAAGAGCCATATTCAAAAAACAATTAAAAAATGCATATACTTTTCTCCACTCTTATAAATGTATGCTAATGCGAACCTTACAATTGAAATATTAATTTTCGACAACTTAAACCAATAATATACGAAGGAATTAATAATTTAATTGTAAGGTTCGCATTAGTTTACATTTATCAAAGAGGAGAAAAGTTTAACTTTTGAATTAAAAATGTGGCAACATATTCGATACGTAAATAGAACGCTTCGCTTTGATATATTTGTCGCTGTTCATCTGGATATGAAGACAAAATTGCAGGACAGGAACACTTTAATTGTCCACTAATCTTCAGATTTCCTGCTATGTTTTAAAAAACTTTATTTGTTAAAACCTTTAGCGTGGCGGACAGCTGGCCGCCTTAAGTGGCTAGTTAGTAAATAACTTGAAGTAAAATGAAAGTGTAAGCTAGTATCAGCTCTGTAAAAGTCGAGTACAAGTAGAGCTGAAAGCTAGTATCAACTCTGATGTTATGTGAATAAAAGGAAAAATATGACTCGTCTGCATTTGATAGTTTTAGTTTAGGTAAAATCAATGATGTTAACTGATTAACATCACTGATATTATCTAAAGGTATAAACAGTATCGACTGAACACACTTACAAAGGAATGAACATTGAGAATAATGGCACAAGACAAAAAGCATTAAAATGAAGTCAGAAGTGGTGAATGAGTCAGAAGTGGAGTTTTTTGGCTTTATAAAAAGCATTTTAGGAATCTGTCTTGACAATTTTTTTTAATGAATTAGTTACTTTAAAATGAGCACTGCATTCGAGAACATGCCATTAATTTTTTTAATGAAGTTATTTTTAACTAGTTATTGTGTAATAGTATTATTTTTAACTAGTTATTTTTAACTAGACAATTTGTAACAATGCTATTGTCTAGAAAACGATAAGAAAAAAAATTAAGAAAATGCATCTATTTTAATATTTTCAAAACGAAAATAATTTTAAATACCATTGCTTTAGATAAAATAATTGAAAAACAATCTTTCTTCTACCTAAATTCTTATTTTGTTCTTATTCACAGTGCGAATATGTTGCTCGAGAGACGAAAAGAAATAAATAATTTTAAATATAATTTCCTTAAATAACATTTCTGAAAATGAACGATTCTGTTTTAAAGGATTTTAGTTTACTTCAATTTGAAGGATTTACTGACTAAACTTTCAATGTTTCCCTCCTCAGTAAACACTCCCGATCGCATCAAAAAGTTAATCCGATAAAACTGAAATCAAAGTGATAAGCGCGAACACTCTTTAAACTCAGTGCTTCCCAAGGTATTCCTCCAGATCTTTCCTTTTCTTAGCAGTTGCTTCTATAATTTAAAAGAAACTGAAAAAAGGTATGTAATTGTTTTATTGCTAAAGTGAGAAAAAGGAGTAAATGATTTTAAACACCACTGCTGTAAATAAAGAAATCAAAAGAAATAATTCTTTCCTCTGAAGAATAACTTGACTAAACTCACCTCGTATCCTTTCTCGGAAATTAAGCATAATATTTCCACTCACAAAATTTAATCAATCCGATAAAACTGAACATTATAATGTCGTAAAGACTAAAACGATTAAAGGTGAAAACATAGTTCTCTAGATTTTATTTTCCTTCACCAGTTGCGTCAGGTAATTAGAATAAACTAAAGAAAGCCCGTCATCTTAATATTGCTTAGGAGACTGAAAAAAGCTTTACCAGCTTGTGCAATAGCTATGGAAAAGGCTCGTCTAGCATTATTAGTTAGTGTTAAAATTATTGTATAAAAAATAAGAAGCAATAAATGTGGACTATACAATCATATTAATATTTTTTTTCATCTAAAACGGAGCAAATCATTTTAAATATCCATGGTCTAGGTTAAGTAATCGAAAGGAAATGATTCTGCTCAGAAGAATTTAGGAAGGATTTTGCTCTAAGTATAAAGTTCTCAGCAGGAAAATAGAATCATTCCGATAAAGTGCAACACAAAAGTTTTAAAGACGGAAACAATTTTAGCTAAATACTTTTAATGTAAAATTAAAGTACAAAAAAGCACAAAAAATGCGAACTAAACATTTATGTAATAATTTTTTTTCGAAACGAATCAAGTGATTTTAAATACCATTGCTTTTAATAAAATAATCGAAAGGAAACTACTCTACTCGGAAGGATTTTCACATGGCTATACTCACACCTTCTCCTTCCTCAGAAACAAAGGATAAAATTTCCAGTTGGAAAATAGAATCCTTCCGATAAAACGAAACATAAGAGTCTTAAGGACAGATACGATTTCAGCTGCATACTTTCAACATACTTCTCTAGATCTACCTCTCTCTCAGCTGTTGCTTCAGGTAATTCCAACAAATTTAAGAAAACTTGCCATCTTAATAATGCCCAGGAGACCAACAAATGTAATTACCAGTTATTATGCAATAATTATTAAAGGTTTTTCTCGCATTATTTGTTTGCGTCAAAATTATTCTTTAAGAAAAGAACAAAAGAAACTGGGTACTATACAATCATATTAATACTTGTTATCCAAAACAGAGAAAATGATTTTAAATATCAATGCTCTAGATAAAGTAACCAAGAAGAAATGATTCTATTCTGAAGGATTTTTTCATGATTATTCTCACACTCTATTCATTCTCAGAAACTAAATATAAAATTCCCAGTTTGAAAATAGAATCAATCCGATAAAATGGAACATAAAAATCTTAATAACAGGAACGATTTAAGCTACATAATTTCAACATACTTCTCTAGATCTGTTTCTCCCTCAGCAGTTGCTTCTGGTAATTCCAACAAACTTAAGAAAATTTGCCATCTTAATAATGCCCAGGAGACCAACAAAAGCATTACCAGTTATTATGCAATAATTATTGAAAGCGTGTCTCGCATTATCTGTTTGGGTCAAAATTGTTGCATAAAAAGAAACAAAAGAAAGTGTGGACTATGCAACCATTTTAATACTTGACAGAGAAAAGGATTGTAAATATCATTGCTTTAGATAAAGTTGTCGAAAAGAAATGATTCTGCTCTGAAGGATTTTCCCATTACTATATTCTCAATTTGTCCTCTCTCAGAAACTAAGTATAAAATTCCCAGTTGCGAAATAGAATCAATCCGATAAAATGCAAGTCTTAAGAACCGAAACGATTTAAGCTGCATACTTTTCCTGATCTATATTTCCCTTAGAAGTTGCTTCAGGTAATTACAACAAACTTAAGAACGTCTGCCGTCTTAATATCGCTCAGGAGACCCCCAACAAGCGGACCATCTACTAGCAAGAATATTCTCTTGAAGATGGTGCTAATGACACTGAGGGTGATGGAACTTAAAACGACTCCCTTGAGTGCCATCTTTGGCCATCCCCTGGATAAGACAATAAATAACCCTCAACACTATTCAAATGTTCGTCCTTATATCGTGGATACCTGTCGTCTCTTTATGGCTTTGATTTCAGATTTAAAATTTCGGGGTCATTAAGCAAGAGAATGCATTGTTTTAAAATTTACGTTGTATTTGCGTGTTGAGCAACTGCTTTAGATAAGAAGAGATATTAATGGTTACTAGCTTGGTTCCGTGAATAATATACTTCATAAATCTTTTATCATTTTTGAAATATCCTAATGATTTCAAAGAGCAAATGTTGAGTATCTGAATCGAGTATAAAAAAATGCATTTTCTATCTAACTTGTAGACGATGATTTATGGATGAAATGATTTATGAATCAAAGCTATTTTCTGGATAGATATTGTTTGGTATCATTATTTTAAAAGTGGAAAAATTCTCAGGGTGACTTTTGTGAATCATCATGCAAAATCCATTGTGAATCGTCTCAGGGTGACTTAATGACGGTTTAAATGACTCCTTCGCTCCCTCTTCGATTTTCCCGATTGAATATGATTTTTTGCCTGTCTTTAAATGATATTTTAGTTCATTGTGATGACATTAGTTTCATAATTTACACAAAAAAGGTTGTTTTATTTAGTGCAACTTTGCTTAGACCAACATAATCTGTTCCGGTTGACGATGTCTATAAAACTTGATACATATGTTATGAAATAGAAATCTGCAGTGCAAAATTATTTTAAATTTTGACCGCCAGTTTGTAAAGCGAACAAACTTAACGAACACGAAAATTTAAACTAGATACGGAAAACTCTATTTAATCATAAGCCTAAGTTCAACTTGAATCCCTTCTTTCCGCGTCCTATTAAGGTGGCTCAGGTTCGAGTTCCATCGATGGCTGATCGATATGTATTCTGCTTCCAACTCGTACAAACCACAGTGTTGGCATAAAATATCATCAATGGTAAATGACATCACAGGTTTAAATCACCTTTTCGTCGAGCAAACCGCTGCAGGGTTTCGTTTCTCCAATCTCCATGTAACTCAAATTCGGGTTATTTCCATGAGAAAGCCCAGGTAGCTTAGTTTGTCCCAATGCTTAATCCAGAAGTCTTCTTTGTTGGGTTCAATATTGCATGGCTACAGAGTTGAATATTGATAGCCGTTCAACGCCAGTTATAAAATAAAATTAAAATCACGTGTTATTAATGTAAAGTAATAATATACAATGAATAGGAATAATTTCTTGATATATTACAGCAACGAGAGTTGTTATGGTTAATTTCATTCCTGTGCTTTACATTGCAGAACTCCTCTTTGCTCCCCCCCCCGACTCTTAAGAGCTAATAATCATCTTTTCAAAGATTACCCTCTTTCAAGGACTACTATTATCATGATAAAATTACCACAATTTGTCCGTTTTAGAATACCATGTTTCTTTGTTAATTTTACCAAAATCAATATTAAGACACTTCATTAAAAATTACCGAGCTTTTTTGGTGTTAGCATAGAATAAGAACCAGAAAATATTTCCATATTCTAGTAGTTTCGACTAAACTTTTTTTCAGCTTTAAATGCTGGGATCAAATTGAACTTCTACCAAAAAATAGAAAAATATTTAATTACTTTATAGATTTTGTTTTAGAAAAACGAGATTAAAAAAAAGAATACAATTCTATTGATATCATGTTCAATCCTCTGTATTAATCATAAAAACGAAATGGTGCCTCAGTTTTTTCGCATAAATATATAATCTTTACTTTAAAAAACTAAATATACTAAAAAATGAAAACAAACGAATAAATATATTCTCCCCCTTTTCAAGAAAGGGTAGTTCCTAAAATTTGGAAAAGGAGAGAAAAACAATAAAATATCAAGAAGTTAAAAAGTTCTTTTTAGCAGTAAACTATTCCATTTGAAAAAGAAAATCATAATTTAAAGAAATACTTCGAAATTGAATTCGTTCGACATAAAAGTTGAAGTGCAGTATTTTTCAAATATTTATTTTATTTAGATAGCAGACGTATAGAGTTTCTGAAAAATAATTCAATTTGAGTACGTTTTCAAGTATTTTAAATTAAGCAATATTTCAGAGATAAAAACATTCTTTTGTAGAACAATGCATTTAAGTAAGGAAATATTCTATTACTGAGTTTTTTTCAAATTCCTTTTTAAAGACGTTTTCGAAACAAACAAAATAAGTTTTCAGATTTTTCAGTCACTGTGAAAGAAACACAGATTATAAAATTTACTTCTTTTCTAAAATATTACAACTTATTTTTTATCTGTAACTATACTATTACTTCAAACAGATGCAAATATACAATGCTAAAATGAATCAGGAAACAACATTTATATGACAGACACAAATAAAATTGAGAAATGTTTAGACAAAATACAACAGAAAAAACAAGTTTATATAAATAACGAAATCCCCATGGGAGATTTACTTTTAGATTCCAAAGCAATAAACTATTCAAATTTGTGGTCGTTTTATTTTCAACATTTTCCTCACAATTGTCCTACATATTTATTTTATTTCTCCGGAATAAACAGAGAAGTTTTTCTACATTTTATTATATTTAGTTTTTATAGTCGATGAAGAAAATCAATCTTTATTGATTTATCCTGGAACTATTGAAGCAAACATGAAGTACAAATCTTGTCTTTTTTAGTTGTTTGGCGAAAAAAAATTCATTGATCGAATAAAGTGAATAGAGAATATTTTTATTCAAACTCTAGATTTGTTTATATATTTACATAAGCACTAGCAGTTACTTTCTGGTGCTTTAATTTAGTAAATTAAAGACTTGTTTTAGGGAATAATGAATGTGTAATTGGAAAGATTAGAAAAGGAAGTACGCTAATTTAGTAAAGTACTTTGAGTTGTGTAAAAGTATGGCGAAGTATACTTGTTTTAATGATGCCTTTGAGGATGATAATTAGATTGAAAGCTTTGATGCTATGATTGTTCCTCTGTTAATAATATGTATTTATGCAAACAATCTAATATCCAAATTATGTGCTAAAAGAAAAATAACTTAAAACTTTTCTAAATGGAAAATGCAATTGATTTTTCCTGTAATGAAATAAATAGTATGATATTTACTTACGTCGTTATTTTTATCTTATTTATTTGGATAATTATATGTTTAGGAAATAACTCCAAGACAATGCTTTTACTTGCAATTCAAAGCTTGATGAAATAATAATGTAATGCATGTTATTTTTGTGATAAAGTACAGTGTGCAAAAAATAAAAAAAACACCGATAAAAAATTAATTACTAATTTTTTAGAAAAACATCAGTGTTTTTCTAAAAATAGTAATTATTTTTTAAAACGACTTAAAAATAAAGTCGAAATTTTAAAATTCAATTTCTCGGGAACTATTTGCCCGATTACGCCAAATTATTGTTTATTTTGTTTTGTAAAATTACGTTTTTTAACATGATGTAAAAAATTGTATGCCTTAATACTCAAAATTTTTCGAGTAAAATAATAAATAAAATAATAAGAGAATTTAAATAAAGTAATAAGAAATGATAAATATTTACCCGAAGTTATTTTTTAGTATGGATACATTATTTTTGAATAAATAAAATTTATAATTGCATCTGAAAATTTTAAATTCGCTAAAAAGTTTTCCAGTTATGGCGGAATGCGCAAAAGTAACATTAAGGGGTTCAAACATTGACCCGCCCTCCTGACCAAACTATTATGACCATATTTCCCATATTGCGGCTGTTCCTTAGACTTTGGCAGCCAAAAATGCAAATCCTTCGAAAAATAGGTGTGTTTATAAAAAAATAACTACGTTTTTGAGGAGGATTTTGAAACTTAAAATAGCGTGTGCGCTAATTTATTAGCAAACCAGAGGTCACCCCCTTGAACCATTAAATTGAGTCCTAAAATATGAAGATCCGATCATTAGATCAAAAGTTATTTAGGGTGGTCCTTTTTTTTGCACACAGTACATTTTCTGTTTTCTGGAAGCCTCGATTTGAGATACAATGCTTAATTTAGAATGAAAAAAATTTACGTGATGATTTTTTCAACTTAATTTTATTACTTTTTTATCATTTAGGGACATGACTAGGATTTATTTGAAGTATTTGGTTTTAAAACTATACGAATCCCCTTTTTTTAAACATATTTTTTCAGTTCTTGAAAGGTCTTGTGCTCTTAAGAAATTTGGTAATTAAGATTTGAAATAGTTGCTCTTTTCATGTGGTCATTGTTCTGAATATTGTTATATTTTTTTTAAATCAAAAATTTTTTAAATGTGAAAATATATTTAAAATGAATGCAAATTAATACAGGAAAAAAGCATTCCCCAAAAAATATTATTATCAAGATCTTTTCAATTATATTTTCAATGCTCTGAAACTATGTAATACTTTTTCTCTTACCTCAATAGTTTAAACTACAAGAAACAGAACTATTTGGTGACCTGGGATGTAGTTTATTACTATGTTTTATGTAAATTCCTTATTCTGTATTACACGCACATCATATGCTTTTGCTCATAGCTGAATAGTTTATTTTTTATGGCAAATGGAGCATCTGTATAACATATATTTAATAACTAAATTCCAGCTTTTTAATATAACTGTTTAGTAAATTATACAGTTTGATTTCGTTTTCTTGATTACCTATATATTTGACCCGTCATTCAAACAGTCGATATTAATGTGAAATAGAGTTAAGTACTTATTATAATTTGGTATATTTTATTCTTTATGAAGCATTAACACCATCAATAATTACCATTAGAGAAATACACAAAATATTTATTTAAAGAAATGCCCAAAGATTTGAACAAACATTTAATTAAATGCTCAGAAGGAGTAATATAAATTACATATATTGAAGACTGGAAACGTTTTTCTGAAAATTAAAATAAATAGAAAAATATTTTTCTTTGAGCCTGGGAAATAATTAGGCTTACGATTAACAAAAAATGATATTAACTTATAGATTATTATAGATCAATTATACTTAAATAATATATATATATATATATATATACATATATCGAGAAAATAACTTAAAGATTGTTGCAATAAAAATCTGCTATAATTAGTTTCGCGTGTCTAGACGCAATGGTGAAATACATAGTTGCAAATATTTAATGAATTTCAAAGAATATTTCCGAAACTGACACTATGCGCATGAATAATTAAGGGAAAAAAGTTGGGTAAGCCATCTTTTTTGTATAAGGACAAACTAGTTTTTACTGAAATATGGTTACATTATATCTTAAGCAAAAGGGTAATATTTTATTTATTTAGTTCAAGGTTTAGTATGATATTCGTTTTTTTGCCTCATCCCTAACTATACTTAGTGGAATAGAATTGTCTTGTTTCAATTGTTAGTTCGCAGCAAATATAATGTAACTAAAATGTTATTTAATAAACTATTCCTGATTTAATTATTATTAGGAAACTTTTCTAGATTCACCTAGCAGTTGAGGAGTTTGCTATTTGAGTGGATGTTAAGGAGCAGTCTGAAAATTTGAATGCTGTTTTATTTATTTATTTTTTAAATCGATACACATAGGGGGAACATGCTTTAAATGCGATAGCAATGACCAAAACCGAATAATTTCAATAAACTGGGGAATATTTTAAAGCAGACTGCCATTAGTTAACGGATAATATAATAAGACTGATAATCAAATACTTATGAAAAATAAATAAATAAATGTAAGGTAAGTCAATTTTAGCATTAAAGTTGTTTTTAGTTACATCGTAAATATTCCAGTGGAAATTACAGCATATAAAATCCTTTTTTAAGGAAAAGTATAGTAGAATAAGTCTTACAGTAATATTTATTTAGAGTAATTCAGTGATTTTACAGTCATTATTATTGTACAGACTACGGTATGTTAGATTTTTTGTTTCGTAACATATAACGGTAAAATGTACCTGAGTGCCGGTACTTTTTTTTGTAATTTGATCCGGAACTTTTACAGTCTATACTTATTAACTAACGAGGTAGAGGTCATTTAATCAAAACTATATCAATAAGAAATGCAAACAGCTTGAAATGTAGTTGCTGGTGTGACAAAATGATTTATTTAGATTTCATTAGCTAGATGACAGCACTTGTCATACAAGCATTAGTGCAGGGATGACGAACCAATGGCACGCCTGCCATTTATGGCACGCGACACAATATTTTGGGCACTCCGCCGATCACAATTGCTATTACACAAATGTTATTACGCTATGAAACAATTAAATTAAAATTCACAAAAAGCAAACAAAATATTAAACAATTACTAATAAAAAAATTAATTCTAAAAAACAATTAATAACCGCAAAAACAAGCTAGCAATAAATAACTAGCAAAAAAAAAATCAACAGTCCTGCTTAAACTAACATCTTAGAACCTAATATAAGTTATTGGTCATCTAATCTGTAACTACAAAAGTCACATTGATGTTACTTTAAGTTGAATTGCTTGTATAATTGAGACATTGCAAAATGTTTTTTTTCAATGTAAATAAAGAGTTTTGAGTTGATAGTTTTTAGTATTATTATCCCAATAATCACGAAGTCAAAATTATTTGACGGCACGTCTATNTTTTTTTTTTCAATGTAAATAAAGAGTTTTTAGTTGATAGTTTTTAGTATTATTTTCCCAATAATCAAGAAGTCAAAATTATTTGACGGCACGTCTATGATCTCATTAAGCAATTTTTTAGAGAAAATGGCACGTTGGTGTATAAAGGTTCGCCACCCCTGCATTAGTGTAATGATATTAACTGAACAGTTCTGTGCCCATTTTTGAAGGCAATGCATAATGAAAAAATTATAGTGAATGGTAGTTTAGTTTCTTTCTTGGAGCCATGGTTTCAGATTCAATGATCAGTGGTTCTTGAGGAAACATCAACATATATCATACAGGCCATCAAACCAAAACATGAAGTCCTTCTTTTGCACCTCAAGTAAATGAAGGAACGTTTCGAGAAATGGAACACAAGACATTCAGCCCTTAGGCCAGATTTCTATCTTCATATGACTTCCATATTACCCGAGGGCTCAAAAAAGAACGATCGGATTTGATCAAGCAAGTCAATTATGCGTTCTCAACTGAATCAAACAGCAGCAAATGATTTTTTTACGATCTTATATGCTTAAGTAACTATATTTTATTTTATAACTGTCGTTGAACAGCCGACCCAATTTTTGGGTTTACGACTACCAATCTTCAACTCCGTAGCCTTTTAATTTTGAACCCCATCCAGAAGACAAGGGAACTCCTAGATCAAGTATTGGGAGAAATTTGCCTTCGTGGAGCACTTTTTGATGGAACCCGCATTTGCGTTACATGGAGAGGAAGACCACTAGAACCTCCCACGGTTAATCTGACGGCAAGGGGACACTAACCCATGATCTGTTTATCACTGAGGACATTTCACGTCAGCTCTGTGGTCAGTTCATTTAGCTTTGGATAATTTTAAAGATTCCTAACACCCCTAAAAATAATTACAAACTCGTTGCAGCTATATCTTTAGATATTAAAAGTGCTTTTGACAACATTCAATATAGTATAATTAATTATGAGTTGTCAAAACATCATACCCCCTCTAATCTTTGCCATTTCACAGAAAGTATAAACACAAATAGACAAGTAATTCTTTCAACAGATCAAGGTTACGTAACTAAAAACATTTCAGAAGGTTGTCCCCAGGGGTCATGTATTGTTTCTACAGCATGGAATCTTACTATCAATAGTTTGCTTAACCTACATTCTGAAAATTATATGATTCAAGCTTTTGCAGACGATCTGAATATACTGACTTTTGACAAAACTCAAGGAGAAATTTGGAAGAGATTACAAATAATTCCCTTAATGAAATTCACACATGGCTTATTCAAAATGCTCTAAATCTCTCAATAGAAAAAACAGTTTACATCCACTTTTATAACACAGATCACAGTGCAATATTTAAAATCAATAATATTAAAATTAAACATTCTAATCATTTTCTATATCTATCTAGGAGTAGTCATTGATAAAAAATTAAACTGGGGTTCTCACATTAATATTTTAAAACAAAAATCTAATACATTATTAAATTCGCTGCAAAAAATCAAGCAAAAATCATGGGGTATCAACCAAAAAGCGTGAAAATTAATATACAATACAGTAATAATTCCAGCATTAGCTCATGGTTGCAGCCTATGGGCAATGAATATCTCTCCACGTTTTTATCGCACTTAACAATCTATTCAAAGAAAATTTCTTTTAAACACGAGTAGAGCCTATTATTCTACCCCCACGGTAGCACTTCAAGTTCTAACAAATATTCCTCCTCTCGCAGAACAGATTATGTCAATGTCTTGTTCAACAATCGTAACTCACCTCAAAAAAGATGCCAAATTTAATAATATAACGTATAATACACTAGACTATCAGAAAAAGCTAAAAATACCATATCGCCAGCCTTCTTTTCACATAATTAACGAAATAGAGCAGAATAATTTCGATTTTAACAGAAAAACAAACTATTTTACAGATGGCTCGAAGACAAACACAGGCACAGCTTTTTCTTTCCTCAATATTACACATTCGCAAAGTTACACCTTAGACAGGGAAAATTCAATCTTTCAAGCCGAACAGTTGGCAATCCTTGAATGCATTAAATAAATTAAGAGCACTGTAAACTTCAATAATAATGATAGTTATATCATCTGGTCAGACTCAAAAGCATCAATACTTGATTTTGGCACAAATAATAGAATTTCTTTTGATATTCAACACACATCAATACAAATTTCCTGGATTAAAGCACACAGCAATAGAGTAGGTAATGAAAAACCAGAGGATTTAGCTAAACAATCTACGAGACAACCAAAAAATTACGTATACCCACTTCCAGTTCCATATCTTAACGAAGTATTAAAGATTCTCTTCTAACAAAATAGCAATTTCAATTGGAGTAATTCAGACAGAGGAAGAAGTTAACTAATCAAAATTATTAACAATGTTACTTTTTTCAAAACAATTCCTCCATAACAGGTCATCTGGCTCCTGACGGGTTACGGACCATTTCCAACCTTCTTTCATTACCTGCATATAACAGATACTGATCTTTGCACCTGCGGCCAACAAGGTTCGCTTGAACATTATCTCAGCTGTTCCTATACTGTCTCCTGGCATAGTTATCAGCCTAGCCCAACAAATTTAGAAATTTGGCAGAAAATTTTTATTATAAACAATACTTTAACCAAAAGATTAATAACAGTAATGAACTTCTTAGCAGATAAGGACTATTTATTAAAATTTTAATAATCTCCTATTTCACATGCATAATTTTTTTTCTCTTTGTCTTATTTCTTCTTAAATTCCACCCTTTCAGTTAAATTTTTTCTTCTTTTAAATATCATGTTAAGTAGAATATTTTCAAAATTAATACCGCTGACTGGATCCGTTCCTAGGCTGGAGGGGAGCTGGACCAGTGACCAAGTCCTGGGCTGGTCAGGCATGAATGGTTAAGGTCATGAATGGTTAAGGGTTTTTCATAACCTAGCTACATGCTCAGGGCTTGGAGGAAAGAAAAAAAAGACAATACTTCTCAATTTCATTCTATAAATTGGCATGAATTAGCATCTGACTAATTATTTACTGACTGTACCTTAAGAAAGCGTCGCTCAAGCATTTAAATAAAACGTTAGTCACAACTTCTGGTTAAACAATATTTGAAGTGAAGATTTTGTAGTCAGATATTTTAAAGTTTAATAAACTTCATATTATTTTCAGAATAACTAATTCTCAACTTTAAACCAGACATTCGCATCTAAACATTTATTTGCAAAATAAGTAATACATAACAAAAGAATAAAAATAATAACACGGAGATAGAACTTGAAACGTACTCGATTCTTATGACCGTACGATTGTGCGTACAAACATGCACACAATTCATATGCTCTTTTGAAATATAAGTCTGAATAGATTATAGTATGAGTTAGAGCCTGAACTGTGTTCTAATAATATTTTCCAAATTTATGCATATGTGGTGATATAAAAGATCAAATTCTAAATGCACTACTTCTATTAACCTATTCTGAAGTGATAAAAGAGCCTTGAGCTAATTCAAATGGGGTAGGGTTGAACCTACAAGAGTGAGAACCCCTTGGTGCAGATGAATTAACAAATGAAATAGAAACTAGTTGATAGAAAGTACACAGCTTTATTTCGGACATATCATAAATTACACAAATTTCTTAAGAACTTTACACAAATGGGAATGTTAAAAATGCTGACTTTTTATGTGTACAAAAAAAATCCATTGCAAGTCATATGATTATAGAAATATTGTAATGGAATGAGATTTTGCTTTAAAAAGAAAAATGTATGTGTAAAAAAGTAAGAACCTCAAAATATCAATATATTGTTAACTGTACCTTAGTAAGATTTGAAATAGCATGAAATTAAGCACAAGCAGCATAAGTGAATGTAAAGTAACTGGGTACATGTAATCAAGATAAATATTAAAACACATGTTTAGCATCATATTTGACCAAGTTCTTCAAACTTCAACCATATTTTTATCTTTTCAATGTACTGTGGTTTTTCAGTATTTAACATATTTAAATTTTTTTAACAAATTACAACAAGAACAGTCTCTTCAGAAAATTTTTTTGGTGGAACTGAAAGTACAACTAAAGGCTGATATTACGTTTTTTTTTACTCTTTCAATTGAAGGGCTTAAGACAATATAGTGATAAAAAACTTATTTTTCAGAGAGAAAATTTTTAACACCTAACTGCTTCGTAGTATTGTTTTCAGATAGGCACTTTACATGTTACTGTTTCCATTATATAATAGCAAAATACAGAGAGAATTTGATTTGTGCTACATCTAAATTGCTTCGCTTTTCCCCAAACATTTTCTTAATAATTCTCTCCTAACAAAAATTTAAGCCATTTTACTGCTCTAAATCCTTTAATTAAGTATTAAAGAAAGAGAAAAAAATTAGGTTATAGTTTTTAAAGCAACAAGGAGTGATATGATAAGCAATTTTAAACCAGATTTCTTTTTCAGTATTTAAAAATTAAACGTCTTCTTTATCAATATTTAGATCATTGTTTTTGAATTGCATTTCTAAAATCAAAATTTTCTTTTATATATCTACGAATTTAAGAGAATGTTATATTTTCTATTGTTAGACTAATGAATTTTAATAATGTAAATTATAGTTTATTTCAAAAATAAAGAATATATATTTTATCACGGTTACTATTGTAATTCCTGTATCTGCTTTTTCAGAAAAAAAGTCTGTTACACGTAAAAAAAATATTTTGGAATAATTACAAAATTAGTTATTTTCTTATCATTTATAAATTACGTATTTACGTTTTAGTTAAAATAAAAGCGGTAATTTTTGTTATAAACCCTTTTAAGAAATAAGTATTTCAAAATATTTTAGCAGTATGCATTAAAAAAACTAATATTAATTTTAATGAATAGATGCAAATTCTAACATGACTTTAAAATTTTAATTCTTTTCATCTCGATAAATTTGCGAAAATGTTCCCTTCAAGTATTAGTTTTTTGATAAAATTGACTCAAGCACATTTGTGACATAAAATTTAAAAGATAAATTTAAAAAAAAACTATTTAAAAAACCCTTTAAAAAACAAATCTCTATTACAAATACAGAGATAGTTTTTATCCAAATGTACCTTATCAAGATAATGTTCAAAAATCTTTTTAAAGATACAAAAAATAATACCCGTATGATATGTTGACTAATTTAAATTTGATTCGCGTTTGTCCTAAAATTGCTTCCATAATGATCAAAAAACTTTTATGAGTTTAAGAGCATACTTGCATCAAGTACTTATTTCAAGCCTAATTGACACGTTAAAAAAATCATCATGAAAAAACCTTCTAAAACTATAGTTATATATGATATACGTTGGTTAACTACGTAACTAATATCTTATACCCATCGAGCGAAACTAGGAAATTATTTTTAAAAATTTTGGGAGTTTTGACGTGATTGTAATCAGTCTTATTAATGTTTCTGCTATAAAATAAATTAATTGCTGATTTTGAAAGTTTTTTTTTAAATATTTACGTTTTTACTCACTGTAATATAGCATTTTTACACCTAAAATTAATCAACTTTTAATGAATAAATGCGAATTCTAATACGACTTAAAATTTTATTTCACTTTATCTTGATAGAATTTACAAGCAAACAAAAATGCTATTTTCAAATAGTAATTTTTTAATAAATTTAATTCGTGACACAAATTGCTTTTTAAAAAACAAATAAACAAATATCTTTTACAAATACACATATAATATTTATCCAACTGTACTTACTCAAGAAAATGCTCAAAAATCACTTTTTAAGAAACAAAAAAAAAATAATACCCGTATGATATGTAAGACCAATTTCAAAGTAATTCACTTTTGTACTATTGTTTCCAAAAAAGGAATAATAGAGAGAAATTTATTAATTTAAGAACATAATTGCATCAAGTATTTTTTGCGTCAAGTTCAGTGGATCATGAAAACATATAAAAACTTCCAAAACTAAAAAAATATGTGATGACGGATCTTAATTATGGATTTAATGCCTTTTATATCCGTCGGGAGAAATTATTAAAATTGAAAAAAAATTGTTAAATGAAGTTTCAAAAATTAGGTGGTCTCTGACGTGATTATAATCAGTTCCTCTTAATGCCCTTGCTTTAAAATAAATAAATGACTACGTCGCAATTTAAAAAAAAATATTTATGCTTTTACTCACCGTACCTCAAAATGAATAATTTCACACCTCAAAGTAATTAACTTTTGATAAATTAGAAAACTTGTTGCAATAATTATGTTTTCCTGTGTGCAATACTATATATCCGATTAGTAGCAATCTAGAAATTTTGATACTTCCCGTAGTAATTATGTAGTAATAAAAGCAAAACATTGTAGGTATCGAATATGTTTTCCATACGTTAAGTGAAAAAAGATATATATTTACTAGTAAAAAAAGTATTAATTAGAGTTCATAACAATATATAAAAATATTGCTTTGAATTTAATACTAAAGAGAAATGTTGGTATTATAAAACTCTATATATAATGATTATTTCATGAATTGTAAAGCAAAATAATCGAAAAAGTTGTTCACAAATTCAAAAAAAGTATAAAAAAAATCCATTAGGAAATCAAGAAATGTCCCTTTTTGCTATTTTTAAAAGCTTTTAGTAAATCTGTAAAAAAAATTAAAATTGAGGAATTTTTTATGAAACTGTAAAAAAACTAGCTGAAATATGAGAAAATAATAATTGTTTTTTGAATAGTGTAGAATTAATTCCAGAATATTAGCTTCCTTAGTATTTCGGATTTGCTGAAATCTACGTGGTTTAAAAGTACTTGTTGTTTTCCTGATAGTTTAAACCTATTGCTACTTGACTCTCACATTTATAGTGAGGTTCATTTATTTAATTTCTTTTTACTGTTTGGGATATAAAAACCTTTATAATTAACATGTAAGTAAACGTTAACGGAAAAAGTACGTGAAACAGTTCTTATGGCCAGTATATTTTTTTTAAAAGAATTATCCTATTAAGGTTACAAATATTTCTCCGACCATCTTATAATAATTGTACATGAAAAAAGAAAATAAATAACTCTATCACAAATCATGGAATGATTTAGTGGGAAAAGAAATATCAATAAATAATGAATTTCTCATGAAAGACATGAAATAATATACATCATAATTGAATAAGAGAATGCATGGTATGCAAACAGTGCAAAGGTAATGCATTTTAGTTAAACATTGAAAGAAATAGACTGTACAACACTCAGAAGAAGGTTCCTCCATAATGCATTACTCACAAAGAACTCATATTTGCTCCTTAGGTGGAATGTTCCTTGTAATCTGTCTTTAAGCAACATATGTATTTAAAAATTGTCAATAATGACGATAAATCTATGACCAGATTTCGAAATTATTTTACAGCCATAAAACAAGATTGTTGTGGTCTCATTCTTAAACTTCCATCGTGAAGCGCCACTAATCTCTATTTGGCGTTCTTCAGACAATGCCAAATTAATTCTAATTAATTAAGTAGTCTGTGATCAATTTAAATTAACCTTTATCATCTTTAATACCAGCTACACTAGTAGGTCCCTGGTGTGGTATACTAGTTGGTGGTGTACCACGCCAGTTTCCTGCATTGCATGTACCAGGACCAAACCACCATCGATGCATGTCTGGGTAGGATTTGTGGTACAGTGGTGCGTGTAGCATGGCGCACATTCGGCACCAAAAGTAAGTGTTGACAAACTCGCCAGTTCCCTTCCATTTGAAGTACTCATTATACAAAGTATCATTCTTGTCCAAGATGCTGAGATAATTTGCCAGTTCTCTTGGAGATGTAAAGTCATCCACGTGTATATATGAATGAGGGGGTGCTGCTCTGGCATAATCTTCCGGCCGTCCACCCATCACAATTGGAACAATGTTTCGGCTGCAATAAAAGAAGTACAGTTAAAAAATGATGCACAATAAAGTTATTTGGACAATAATCATTCGATCAAATAATTGAACATCACTTTAAGTTAACTTATTTATAAACTATAGAATGTCAATCATGCGTGTTGTGAAATGTTTGCGAAACATAAAATGGTCATTTCTAAGATATTACTTATACTGCATTTATTTCTTGGTCAGCAGACACTGATTTTAGTTTTTTTAGTCTGAAAATTAAGTTTAGATTTATTTATTTATTTATTTTTTTTGCACTGAGAAAAAAAGTACGTTCAAAAGTGCCAAAATATGGTCAAATTCACCATATTTTGGCAGTTTTGAACATACATTTTTTATCAGTGCAAAAAAAAAGTAAATAAATAAATCTAAAATGGTCAAATTTACCATGTTTCAGGCCTTAAGGGAAAACCAAAACGGTTTGTTAGTAATTTTGGAAAAATTAACAATAAGGTATGGTTTTATAATTTGTGATAAAATTTAGTAAATGTGTTAAAACTTGATAATTTTATCATGATACCTTAGAAGATGATGTAAGAACCATTTATTTGGTTAAATTTAATAAAAATTTTTTCTTCATTTTTTTACTAAATGTATGGTAAAAAGAACTAATTCTGAAAACCAGAATTTATGGTAAACCATTACCAAATTAAAATCAATAAATAAATGGTTTAAATACCGGGTATTTGTGTTTTGTTAAATAGAATTATGTTTTTTTTATCAGATATATTAATACCATACAATACGATAATTTTATCAGAATTTTTCTTATTGCGCTGTTGAAAGTTGAGGTATTTTATTTATTACAAATTATTGTACATACATTTGAAGTGGTACAGCAATGGAGTGATGAGTACTACTTTAAACATTACATTATTACATTAAACTGTTATTTATTATTGTTTTCAGATAGGTACTTTATAGTTTTCTTTGTGTTTTTCTGGATAACAAGACATCACATATAAACATCTTGTTACTTACATGAAAATCATGTTTTCTTTTTCAAAAACTTCTATCAGAAAAATTCATAAACTGTGATTTATATTTCCTTAAGTAGTTCAATTAGAATGGTATTAAAACCTGTAATTAATTATAGCTTGCAATATCAAAGTTAAGTAAAGGAAATAATGTGAATGGGAAATTACAACATAACTGTTGCCTGTATAATTATTATTACCTAAAACTTCAAGAAGGGGGGGGGGGTAAATTACGATAATCAACAAAGCATTATATATAGCTCATTTTATGCTTTGAATAAAATATTTAAGTTTTTACAAATAAAAGATTATGAAAATGGTATTTTTAAAGAATAAATGGAATCGTACATTTGTGTCACATAAAGTTTTGAATTAGGATAAGAAAACGTATTTGCCTTAAATTAATGTCACAGGACTTAAAAATAGCTGAATTTAGTAGCTGATTACTAATACTCTCTTAGCTTAACGATTGCTATTTTTGGGAAAGAAGACTTATCTTAGCAAATTTACTCGAAGTCGTATTTAAGCCAAGCCCGTTGGAAGGCGAAATCTGCTTTTCTGTCTGGAGCTTAAATATAAATTTTAAATTCAGGAAGAGTAAGTAAATGATATATTTAAACTTTTCCGCTTCAAAGGGTGAAAAATTACAGACTCCTACTTCTCATTTCAGGGCTTCCGAGTTGATTTTCAGACTTCTCGCAATGTAATCTCGACTTCAATTTCGAGCGTAATTCATCACGTTCCTTTTTCCATCCAAAAAGAACGATATTTTCGAGAAGACACGAAATCTTCTCGTAAATGCTTAAAAAGAAGGAGGGAAAAATCGTGCTAGATAAGATACCTTTTAGGGACTACTAGGGAAAAGTTGTGCTACCGAATGTCATCAATCAGTCTATCTTGTATCGGTAAAATGCTTTTAGTATCGTAAAGCTTTTAAAATCCCTTTTCCTTCAAGGAAAAGAGGAAAAATTTTTCTTCAAATACGGAGCAAGGTTTTATCTCAGGTGTCTAGTTAAAAAAATTTCTAACAGTAAAAGTCACGTTCCATAGACGTCGTTCACTTGCCTCATAAGTCAAGATTAATATAGTTAGAGAATAAAATATTAGTTACTCCCAAGAAAAAATGCTTAAAATCAGTCAAAACGTTCGTCTAAATAATTCAATAAAGTAAATGTTCTTCAAAATGCTCGGCTAAATAATTTAATGCAGTAAATGTTTAATTTTCCAAATTTAGTAGACGTGAGTTCTTATAAACGTTGCTTTTGAGACTTCGTAAACATGGAAAAGTACAACAGAATCATGCAAAGATTTTCGAATCACTGAAATATTCTTTATTTTTCTACAGGCTTTGAAAAAAAGTTCATAAAAAAGTTCAGTTTTATAAAAAAGTTCACTTAATCAGAGTTTTATCTTGCTTTTGATGAAAAATTAATCCTTTTTAGATTTTTTTCAAAATAGTTTTTAATTTTTTTATATTATTGCTGTATCTCATTTTATTTTTTTTCTAAATAAGAATAAAGGAAAAGATTTTTAACTGACATACAAGTCAGTCTTTTTTAACTAATTATAAATTGATTCATCGCATAGACAAAAAAATACTAATAAACAAGCAAATAAATTGTTTAAACACTAGTTTTCTTGAGTATCAATAAGTAAAATACTATGCCTGTTTATTGCCCTTATTATTCGATATAATTGAGCAATAAGTGTAACTTTTTTTATTCAAAATTTCGAAACTTCTTAACAGTTAGTAAATTTTTTGTACAAAAATTGATTGCATAAAAGCATTAATTGCGTCAAAGTTAAAAAAAAGACATATTTTAATCGTTTAATAATAATAGTTATACAATTAGTATTTAATAGACCATGAAAACATTATTCAGTTTGAACTTATGAAGGATGTTCATGCTTTGATTTTATATTATAATAAGTTTTTATAAGTTTTGTAACTTTATCAACTCCGGAGTTGCTTCTTTATCTTATTAAAAAGAGCCAATATACTTCCAATGTGATAAATTAGAAATAAAGTGCAACAAGAACACAGACCAATTTTCGCAACAAATTCCAAATAGATAGTTTACTTATCTGGTATAACTATCTTTAACAGCTTGATTTATTTGATTTATTTATTTCTTCATGAACTTAATGCGCAAAAATTGAGTTAAAATGGTCTTCAAAAGTCTGACCTAAGCATTAAGTTATTAATCTTTTAATAGTAAAAAAAAGAAAAACAATTTTTTATTTAGTTTATAAATAGGCATAATTGAAACAACGTGTTAAATTGCTGTTCATCAATCTATATTTCTTTTCAAAATCTTTAAATAAATTACAGCTCGAACGAGTTCACAGAGTTTACCGAGTTAGTTTTAGTATTTGCAAACTAGATTTTAAACATCATAAAAAAAATTTTGAATGTTTTTTGAGATTTTTTTTAAGAAACTCAGAACCAAAGACTAGTACTTTTTATTTTAAATAATTTAATTTTACATTGAACAATTGATTATTATTGACTTAAAAATATATCTCCCCTTAGTCTGTTTTTAAATGTCACATACATTTAGGAATCCTATTCATACCTTTATAAAACACTAAATTCACTCCTCCATACAGTAATTTTAACTTGTTCGTTGCTAGTTAATAAGATGAAATAAACAAAAACATTTCATGTGCTATACATTTCTATACATTCAAATTAACGTGATTTAAATGCAATTAACATTTAAAGCTGCATGTATTTTATTAAATTAAAAGTTATAATTTTACACATACGAAATAAATTTACTTCCAATTAAGATTTAAAACACCATAAACATGCATAAACGACTTTGACTGCAAAGTTGTTTCATGAAGACGTCATTAAAACTCAAGGGCTCCACTAATGACGATAATTTGATTTCTAAACCCTTTGATTATAGCATATAAATTTAATTTGGTTATATAATTAATTAATATAGTTTAATGGAATTTAATTAGTTTTTGAGAGCATTCATGTGTTTCTTCATATGGGCAGTGAAATTCCATGTCTTTTGTTTTTTATCAAAAGCACATCAGCGTACTTTCGTATCACAGAGCCTGATGAGGAATTATCAGTTTTTTTTTTAAATATTTCAGATTGCATCAATTATTTCTCCGCAAAATTTCGAAAAAAAATATACTTTGCATTAAGAATACTGTGCAAACCCTGAAAAAATACCAATTATCAAAAGTAATAAAAATCAGTAAGATCCTAATGATTTTCCAGATATAAATAAATTTAAATTAAATTGTGTTACCAATTGCTTTCTTTTTCCAAAAACATGCAGGACAAATGTATATTATTTTTCAAAACTTATTAGGAAAAAAGTAATTGGAATAGCTTTGAAAATACTAATATGCTTTGTGTATATATATATATTATATATACACATATTATATATATAAATATTATTCAAATTACTCCCATCCTAATTTTATATATATATATNATATTTCTGGACCATCCAACCATATATATATATATATAATTAGGATGGGATTAATTTGAATAACTTTTGAAGTAATTAAATACATAAATAGCTTTAAAACGCTGAAACTAGTAAAATATGTAGATGGAATTAAATTGAAAAATGCAACTAAAAATGAAATTTAATACTGAAAATTTATGTTTAGACACAGTGTTAAAAAAAACAATCTGCAAAAGATAAAAGGGTGTGTGTAATGTGCCATATTTTTAAGTAAATGCGCTTAAATTGTACATTCGGGTTATTTATTTTTTGAATATCTAAATGTTTAAACAGAGTAAAAAAAAATTTCAAAAGTTTTTTTTGAACTGGATTTAAATTCATGTAACCGATGCACAGCTTTGGAAGATACTAAGAACCCAACAGAGATTGAAAAATATACGTACGAAAAGTAAGCTTCAAAAAAAAATTTTTTTTTTACTTAGTCGAATATTGAAAGAAAATATCGGTTTCTATTCTTTGGTTACCAAAAAGTGGCACAATGGAAAAGAAAATAATCATCCATGATTTGTGAATTTGATCCGGAATGTACCGAAAAAGCCCTGACCCCGAAAGACCGGATGATAAGAAAAAGAAATGAACCACCGAAATGAATACAAGGAAATTGAGAAAGGGTTAGGAATTTTATATATCCTGCAGGATTTTAAAGCAAAGGGAAGATATAAAGCTTTTTTTTTTCCTTCCTTGCTGCTTGGCATGATGTGTTCCCCTTTTTATACTCATGGAAAAATAGTTTCATTCCGGAATTTCCAGATGGAATAGTTTTTCTTTTTTCACGTTTTAAAAGACAGTATCGGCATTTTTGAATTTGAAATGAAAAATTGTTTTTCCCATTCCTTCGATATCTATTCCCGAGTTCTCTGCAATTTGCTAGGTAATAATTCTCGTGGTTTAAACTTTTTTTCTTTCAGTTTTGGGTTCGACATTTTTCATCGACAAAAGGAAAGTTTTTGGATCTATACAAAAGAATATAAAATGTCACGGTGGTGCTTCAAAAGCAGTGTTTTTTCCCCCTTCTTTTAAATTTTATTTTGTGACAAGCAGAAGATTATAGGATTCCGACAGAGTGTATTTTCTTGGTTACACGGGTAACTGTCATATCAAAAAGAATTATATTTGTTGTATTTGCAGTTAGCTTTTTCTGAAAGTCTTATCAATATGTTTTTGAGAAATTCAAAAAAAAAAATATCACCGTATCTAAAAGCAGAAGTGCTGTCTTTCCAAATAGAAAAATCAAGATACAATCTTTGTTCAAATATGTGTCATTTTTTGTAAGATATTCTTATTGATTTCCAGTCGTTAAAAGTAATATTTAGAGTTTTCAATAGAATCGAAATAAAATTTAAAAAAAAATAATGAGTTCTTTAGAAAATGACGCGTAAGTAATATATTTTTTAAGTACAAAGTTAAAACTGTTTGGCAAAAAAAGGTTTTTTTTTCAAACGGTTTGAATTGCAAGAGTTGCAAGATTTTACATTAAGAGACATTCGCGTAAGAGACATAAGTAACAAAGCAACTTGAAGATTAAACTTGACTATCCGTTTAATAATTTTTTCATCATTTTCTCATTTTAATCAATTCATTCAGCTGATCTTTAAGAAAATTTGTAATTATTTCTGGTCTTGTGTAAGCGTGTCACATGTGTTCGTAAGCATGTTTATGCAAGGGAGCAAGTTTACAAAAGTGATTTCAAAATAGCACTGAAAAAAAAATACTTTCTCCAAATAGAGCAATAAATAGCTCCGAAATAAACAAATTTGAATTTGAAAACACCATGTATTCAAAATTGAAACAGCCATTTTTTCAGATAAACGCAAAAAAAAAAAACGTCTCAAAAGTGAGGTGGTGGGGAAAGTGTATGACAGAGAAGTTCGTTGGCTGTCAAATAGATTCGAACCAGGGACTTCCGGATCGCAGTTGGATGCTCTAACCTCCATAGTTGTGCACCCCACTTCAGATAGAGTTGGAAAACTTTATATAGTGGTAGCCGAAATGACACAAAATGATATGAATTCGCTTAAAAATTTTTGAGATATAGCGAAATAAGCAAAGAGTGAAATTAAAATTTTCGATTTCCTGACTAAGCTATTTGGACCATATTTTCCAAAGTGCAACCTTTTGCACCATATTGGAAATTTGCAAGTTATTATGTGTTATTGCGGCGATGGTGTTCTGAGCATTCAAGTAGGTTTCGGTGGTTCTCGGTTCGAATTTTGCCGGCAGACAACGAACATATCTCTAACACATTTCTACCACCACACCTCTTTTGAGACTATGTAATTTGCTCAAAAATAAGCTTACGCAGTTTCAATTTTGAATATATAGGGTTTTCGAATCTGACTATATTTGTTTGGAGTTATTTTGTCATATTTTTGCTCAATTTTAAGATACCTTTATTTACAGTGAACAAATTTGAAAAAAAAAATCATTTAGTCTTAAAAATAGAATGTAGTATAAAAATTGCATAAAAATTACATAAAAATTGCACATTGAATGTAGTATATTTTGACGTTGAACTAATTAATTATAAGCAAATATGAGAAATATTGTGTTATGGAAAAAAAATTAACAAATTTAATTTTTTTCTTTTATATGGGAAATAAGTTCAAATACAATTATAATTTTTTGTACATTGGAATTTAAATTGTTATAATTTTCTTTAGTTTTTGGGCTATTCAAATATTACGTAAGCATATTTTCAGGGGTTTTGGATTTTCCTCCCCTTGTCAGCAAAAATAAGAGAATTACAAACCCTATACTTACGTATAAAAATCGCAGCATCCCCTCTTATTTATTTATTTATTTGCTTCTTTTATTTTTACTGTTGTATTCTAATTTTAAGAATTTTATTATCAAAGGCAAATAAAAGATGTAATGTTGCATAGAACTAATTTTACGTTTATTGCATTTTATAGAAGTTCATAACTCCTTGAGGAAATTTTTCCTACTTTTATTTTCTTAGATAAAAATTTTATTTCAAATTTGATATTTTTCCAGGCATTAATGTTGGGGATCGAAATTTCGCGTTACGCTTTTTTTTACAGTTAAAAGAATATAAGTAGGGGATTTAAATGTTTAACGTAAGCATTGTTTATATCTACCTGCCTCATTGTCAGCAATATAAGAAAATTACGATCTTGGTGTTTCTATGTGATAGCTAAATGATTCCTTTCTGGTTTAGATATGTCTTGCTTTTCGAAATATACGTAACTATGATTTGTTCATTATTTTTTTCATTTGTACTTTTATCGATTTGATTTATAGCGTTTGTCGACTAATCTAAGCAAATTTTAAATTTATAAGCGCCATTCTATAAATTACCCTTCTTAGGTACTTTATAAAAATAATACTTCAACTCAAAAATAAATTCAAAAAATATTCTAAAAGTCACACTAAAATTCAATTTATCTACTTGGCGTGAAAAATACATTTAGATCTCAAAATAAATCCTAATGGTTAAAGGCTGGAAAAAAAGTCCCTTTTCCCCCTAGTGATAGCTTGATTTTTCGATATAACCTTGATGACTGGATGAAATGATGGCACTTTCATCCTCTCTTTCGCTACTGATGACCGCGTACCCCCTCTTTCCGATTTTTATTTGATATCTCACATTTCTTTTTGTGGAAATAAAGAAGCAGAATAAAAAACTCTATTTTCCTTAATAGGGCTCGCACTTCAGCTATTGTGTGATTTTCGATACTGGTGCAATTTGTCAATCGGGGGGGATATCCAGTCGCGAAATAAAAAAATTTCGTGTCCTTGGAATAGACGGAGTGTCATTAGAGCGCTCCAGTAATCAACCGTGGTAATGCCTGCCACAATTGATCTCTTTTGGGGACTTTTGGCGGTCACACACCCTTGGATACGACAAAAGTTCTAGAAAAATGGTGTCTTCATATTTCTGGACCATCCAACCGATGGAAGGCAATTCTTAGAAAGGTTCTGTTCGCCAAAGAATCGATTTGCACATTGTGAATTTGATTAGAATAAAAGATTATGTATGCAATTTATATAGAAAATTTATGAACTTCATTCGAAGAAAGAGAAAAAAAACATATACATACATCAGGGAAAGTTCGAAATGCTTGTTTACAAAAATGGACAATGCTCAAAATGCTTGCTTACGTGAAACGGACGAAGCTCAAAATGTGTGTTTATGAAAATATACTCAGCTCAAAATGCGTGTTTACGAAAATTTACACTACTCGTAACGTGTGTTTACGAAAATTGGTACAGCTTGTAATGTGTGCTTAAGAAAATTGTCACAACTCGTAACGTGTGCTTATGAAAATGGATAGAGAAAAAAAACACAACTTTCAGTTTTCTACCTAAATTTAACAACGAAACGGGGAATTGTGTTGTTCATTTTTCTTACTTATTGAAATACTAAACATAAAATATTACGGTGCATAGTCCTGGACTTCGTGGTCCCTAGATATATTAAAGATATGAATTTTCAGGAGATGTCTTCTTATTCAGAATTCTAAACGATAAATTGAGTTTTAGCACACTAAATTCCTACAACGTTAATTTACAACCACAATTATAAATTTATAGAACCCGTTGGAACATTATAAAAACAACTGTTTATTTTTAAATTGTTTTTTTTTTCTATAAAAAAGACGTAAAATGTAATAATTCTGTAATAATTTAGTAAAATGAATTAGCCAAATGGCTGGGATAAAATTACAATTTCATTTGGATTCATAAGTTTCTTCTTTAAAAAAAAAAGAAAAAAAAACACAGAAAAGAAGTTTGAAAAACGGAATTAAATGCTGTGTCCATTCGAGCCGTGTCCATTTTCGTAAGCACACATTTTGAGCTGTGTCTATTTTCGTAAACACGCACTTCTAACTATATCTAGATTTAAAAATTTTTATTGAAGAAACGAAACGGAAATATGGTAAGAAATAAACTATGTAAAATCTGTTTAATAATTTAAATATTAAAAACTTCTGAAGATATAAACTTTAGTAACCCCAAAAAAATTTACGTATACACATTATTCTTTAACCTCTTATGTGCATAAACCAAAGCTTCCCACGGCACGCACTGTGTATAACTTGACAATTAAAAGTGAGTTTTTGTAAATGTTAAAAGCATTTGAACATAAGATATGAAGAAACATATTTTTCTTTAACCTTGTTTAAATAATGAATTGGTAAATGAGTATACTTGTAATTTCAATTGCACATTTAATAAAATTTTTGGCAGAATAGAATTACAACTCATGCAACCTCGAAGTCCTCCGATGATTTGTCTAAAGAATAACTATTCATGAGTCATTATTTATATTTTATGTTCAAGGTAGCCACAAAAATGCATACAAATAAGCAGCTGGACTCTGATTATTTTTAACAATTAATTTATTTACTTTGCTGTAAGATGTTCCTTTAATGAGGATTTTTATTTATTATAAAAGAAAATTAAAGACATGTTATTATCAAAATTAAATTTTCAAACCCATACCCTACTTTACATTAATGCAACTGTCGTTCCAAATTATCACAGTTAATTTGCTACCAATATAGATTCAAATGGTTAGAAATAATTATTACATTACAATCATTAGTTATTGTCAATTTCTATTCCATGTGTTCATTAAGTGTCGATTACACAATAGGTATCCATATCTTAAGACGAAAAAGATGTTAAAGCACATTGAAAACTTGAAATCCATTAGAAACAAACTTGTAAAAGAATCTCAATAATTCATTTGCACTTTTCGAAAATGAACTGCTTGGTGATTAATTACTCCCTAATTTAAATGAACTGGAGTGAGCAAACTGAAATTGCGAATCTTTTACACCCAAAATTAACTAAGACATTCGTAGTTTTATCAGTATTTACAAAAAAGCAGAAATGCGTTGTACTTAAATTTACTCCAAAAGATGCCAAAGTTAGAATGGGTGTCAATCATTGACTGAGTAAGACGCGGTTTGAAGATTCGACTGAAAGATAATAGAATGCATGTTTATCAGCGAATGATTAGAATTTTCCATTGTTTAATTTTTGGAATTTCAGATTACAGTTATTGAATGTGAAAATGATTAATTAATTTTATAGATTTTGCTTTTGTGATTTCAATGTTTATTTAAATATAACCGTAAACCAAGAAAATATTTGGGAGATTTGTATTAAAATGAAAATTATGATAAAGAGTTGAATGATTATAGTTGAATGTTAATAAATAGTTGATAAATGGTACAATGATTATGATAAATAGCTGAATGATTAATCACAACCTTTGGTTTTTGATGTTATTTTTTCCTTAAAGCAAAATCACCCACTGTACATTTTATTAAATTACTTATAAAATATTTTTTTAAATATATATCACATATTCGCACTTTGTTAAAATAAAGATTTGTAAAAATATCGAATGACTATTATTTAGGCAAATATTATTACTGTTACTTTTGAAAATCAGAGTTTTGCAAAAGCTTCAAAGAGGAAAAAAAAACTCTCAGTTGATTTTTACAGAAATATATTCCTGGAAAAAAACTTACGTAAAGTGTAGTTAGATTTTTATTTCAGTATGGATTTATAAATTATATATGAATTATGATGGATATAAATTATATATGGATATACATTAGATATTATATATGGATTTTCGTGAAATTTAATAGAACTATTATGTGTTTCCACTAGACACCCGGTCTAATAGTTTCTGAACCATACTGATGAATTTTAGTATACTTAGTAAGGAAATAAGCGATTCCCTCCAAAATAGATTTACGAATATTATGTATTGTATTATTATATATTATATTATATTATAAACATGGCTCTTTCATTGAATCATCTTCAATATTTTGCAGTTATTGACAAAGGGCTTCAGCTTATATCTGATTTGTATAATTTATACTCAAAAAGCATCGGAATCAAAAACACAAAAAAAAAGTTCGGAAATCGAGCTCCTCATTAACTATTATATAAATTTAACCAATTTATTTAATTATTCTAAGGTAGCTAAATAGATTTTAAATAACTAATTAATACTCATAGCTTAATTAGAAATTAATTGAAAAGAACTTTGAATACTTAATGTATTTAAAATGCAATTATATAACAGATAATAGTACTATTTTAAATAATATATCAATTAAAAGTAGTCAGTGGGCTTAGTCTTTAGATAAATTAAAAATAAAAGTGATGAAGTATTTCATTTTTTCACAATTTTTTAAAAATAGCTAATTGAAAAAAATTATTTGCACGTATATTACTATGTCGCAATACACTAAGCGCAATTATTAAAACTTAGAACAATTTTAAGAATTCCTTAAGAGTTCTAATTATTTTGTTAAATGATAGTAAGTGGAAAAGGTTCCTTTTCGTAAACTTGAAACTAATTCTTATACACGTAAATTAATTAATTTCTTAAAAAATATCTAATTTTAATTCAAATAAATATTTATTTACGTTGAATTCTAGCTCAATGGCCTGAATTGAATTAGTTGTTAAATTCGTGCATTTAATAATTAGGAGCTTTTTATCTGGGTTCTCTTTTTTTCGATGCTTCTTTTTCCGCCAATGAAGTCTTATTTATGAAGTCTAAAAGCGCTATTTTAACTACGAGTTGTTGACCTTTGTTACTGCATGCGAAAATATTTGTTCCTTATTTCGAATTTTTAATATAAAACATTGGATATCAGTGAGGAGTTATTAGTTTTTTTAGTTGCTACTGATTAAGATTAAAGCTGCATTAAATTAGTGTTTTCTAGCTATATTAATTATTTTGTTTCAATGGAGTCATGAATACATTAAGTATCGACGGCTACTTTCCTTCAAGTATGGGTTAATAGCCCAACCATAGTATTCTTATAATTCCAAGTTGGTGATTTGAATCACCAAATCAGTACCCTACCCTACTTCAGATATGTTCAATGTTCGTATGCGCATGCTAAAAATATCTTGTTTATAACTTTTAAATTAAATGTTCTTTCTGAAATATTTTTAAATGATTCACGTAGCAAATGGTCCATAAAAACAACGATTTTAGACTCAAAAAATCCTAAAGCTTTCATTCGTGTTGCCCATTTAAGTTGGGCCAAACATTTCATTTTCAATTCAATGGAATAGCATCGAAAACTTTAAATTGCTTTTCTTTTATTCGCGAGGTTTATTCTGAATCTATACCCAGAAACATAGCCAGACCAAGGCGTGGTTGTTGAAAAAAAATATTGCGGCCCGTCTTAGGACCTGAAAAGGGACTAAAGTTATGCTTCCGGGCATCTGTTAGCCGCCAGCTCCTTACAGAGTTTCTGTCAGCGCCACTGAGAATAGAGATAAGGAAAAAAAAATAATGAGACTTTCTGAAATCTTCACAAGAAAGTAGCTAAAATAAATTCTCAATAGAGTTATGCAGTGAAAAGAATGGGCTACATAACTTTTCTTTCGGTGTTCTGGTTTTCTCCTGGTGGGGCGTAGAAGTTCAATGTCGAAATGAATGGAGAGTTGGTATTTATTGGGTGTATAAGGTAGGGACGTTAAAGGTATTGGATAAAGCGAAAAGTAAGAAGAAAGTATATTTATATCTTTAGATAAAGAAAGATGGAGGATTATTATTTTCTAAAGGAAAGAAGGTTGATTAGAATGTTTCCTTTTTTATTTCAGCTTGACGTCGGAAATTTAATATACGTACTTAGAAAAGCAAGATATTTCGAAATATGAAGTTATGCGAGTCTTAAAATGGCGTTATTAATTTGGAAAATATTGTCCAAATGTTTTAGACGGAAGTATGGTCGTAATTTTGGAACCCTTAAAGCTCATTTAATTTTTTTCGTTATAATCAGTTTCTCTGAATTTGATGAAGTGAATCAAAATTTTTTGTAAGCATTAATAAAGAATATTTATCCAAATATCTTTCAAAATAAAAATTTATTTTTATAACTATTTATCATTTTTATCATTCAATTTATTAATCGTGAAAAACATTTCAAACTATATGGAATGCAAATTTTTACGTCAATTTAATTTATTATTTTAAAGTCAATAATTATAAATTATGAAATCAAAAATAATAAATAAATAAATTTTAAGTCTAATGCGTCATGAATTTTTAAAACTATTTGTTAACAAAAATATTTTTAATACTATATTTAATATTTTATATTTATTAAAAAATAAACTTTTTACAAGTATTTTTTCGACCAATATCAAATTATCTAAGAGAAACTTATTATCCATTAAAATTTATTTAGGTTAGAGATATTTTTTATTCCAGATTTTATGAACTATTTAAACATAAGGAAGGAAAACATTCACTCCCAAATGAGTCATATATTGATTATTTTCACAATGATGGAAGAAAAGTTAATTTAAATCAACGAAATTGTGATGCAAAACGTTATGATGTGCTGTAGCTTTTAATCTGTAAATTGCTTAGAGTTGAAATATATATTTTCCCTTTATTCCTGAATAAATTAAATGTCTTCATTTTAAAAACAGACAAAGAATTTTTCGCTTATGAACCTATAAATTTATGTTTCATGTTTAATATTTTATTGTAATTTTACGCAATGAATATTCTTTTCTAATTATGTTACAATTTGGAAAGTTCCAACTATTAAATAATCACCATCAATTGTCAAAGTGTAACTACTTTATTAGTTACTTTCATTCCCTCAAACTAATTCATAAGTTTTAAATGATTCAAATTATTATTTTATTTTAGCTTTCATGGCCTAAAATATTAATAAAACAAGTAATAATTTATTTCCGTTTCCTAGAGACAGTAATTTTAAATCAAATTGAATAATTTTAATGTCTAGGGTTGAAGATAACCCATAGATAATATCCTCCTGAATCTATTGCATATTGCAAAGTAAATAAATATTTTAAGAGTCTATCCAGCAAAAAGAGTTTTTACCTTTTTAGTACCCTATAATTTTAGACTCCATGAGCAACAAGATGGCAGTAAAAAAACGGGAATAACATTTTACGATGAACTCTTAATGATTTCTTTACTTTAGTAGCCAACACGGAGGGCAGCCTTGCCCATCACTTTCATTTCTATGTTTGCCCTAAAAGCACAACTCATGTCATAAATTTGTAACTTTCAATCAAAGTTATCAGCAGCTTGGATTTATTGCTTTCTTTAAACTAGAGCTTTTATGTATGAAATGGATAATAAAGTGAGTTTAGCTCATAATGATGGTTGCGAAATTGTTTTTCAAAAGAAAGAAACTGCATCTGATTTTACATAAAATTATTCTTATGGTTGAATTTCGGTTGTAAAAGTTTTATTTGAATTATGAAATTAGTAAACAAATTTTATTGAACAATTTTATGTTTCTGTACTTTATAGCATTTTATTGCAGGATTGTTAAAAGAATTTTTAAATAATTATTAGTTATCTATCCTTGTCAATGCAATTTTACTCACAAATGATCTTATTGGTTCGGAATAAGCGTAGTTTAACTGCATGTTTTTTTTTAAAATTATAACCAATAAAGCAAAATTGGAAATAAGTAAGTAACTTAAAAATACGTGTATATTTAAGTTACTCCAACATTTTTCTTTATGTTTAAATATATTTATTTTTACTTTTATCGAAGGAGAATTGTCACAGTAATCTTGTTTTATAATTAATAAGAGGGGAATGCCAATGCCATATGCTTTAATTTTTGATTTCTATTAGTAATACCGTATTTACCACAAAACCAAACATTTATAAAGTTACATTTATAATGTTTTATTTGATTTATATTTTTTATTAATATGGTATTACTTTTTCAATTTTTTAAGCCAATTGTTTTTAAATTAAAAAAAAAAAATTACAATTAAAACAAAGTTAAGATAAGTTACTGACACATTTTTCTACCACATTTTAATCTGATTTAAATGCTATTTGTAATTTCAATAATTCCCTTAGAGATAAAAGTTTGAGAAGACTCACTCTTAATTAGTAAAGGATCGCTTGAAAGCAAAACAAGCCGATAGAAGAACTTACTTGAGATGCTGAAACAGATTGCCTTAAGCTTAATGAATAATAAAGCAATTAATTCAAAATTCACTTTAACTCCTACCCAGTTGCACCACTGTTTTATATAATATCGGTTGCTATAATTATTTCTTTTCAAAGCAATTCCTATTTTAGGAGTCAATACCACATTAAAAAGAGATACCAAAGTAACAACATTTATGGAAATTTATGTTAACATAAGAGAAATAATAAAAATGTAAACATAACACTTATTTTCTGGTGTTGGCAGTTCGGTAACTAACGCACGATGTTGTAACTAACTCACGATGGCATAGTGTATATGGTTCACGATGGCATGGAGTTGAGAGGAGCAGGCATAACACCTGAAGAATGACGCCATGGCCACACGGAGTCCGCCCTATCATTTGGTCTAAGGCCAGGGTCAAACTCTTACCCACTATTTCAATTGAAGGAGTTATTTTTAATTACAATTATAACATTGAACAGACCTAAACTTTATGAACAAGTGCAATCAAAAAGTTATTTTCTTCTTTACGCCGACATTAGTTCAATAATACACCAGTTGATAACTCTTTATTACATTTAATTAGAAAAATCATTCAAATATATATGAAATGTTGACTCAATTACTACTACAAACACTTTATTGTTAAACAATTAGTTTGATTTGCTAACTAAAATTATTTTTACAGGGCGACAAATTCACGATTTCTTTCTTTTTATTTTTTATTCTGATTAAATGTAGTAACTGTTATTAAGAACACAACCAAGCAAGTTCAACATCTCTTTCAAATTTGTTCTACAGCTTTAAATTAGTTTTTCTCTCCTTTTCAAACCAAGATTCAGAACCTTTGTGATTTTAACAGATCCAATACATTATTTTTAATATACTTTTTTCAAAAAATTGCACAATTATTTGGTAAATCAAAAAAAAGTTCAATTTAACCACAGGTATTTTGAGATGAAATAATGTTTATTAATTGAGTTTCATACATTATTAAAGAAATTTCATGCGATATTGAAATTGCCTCGATAGTTTTCTTCGTTTTCAAATTGAATGTATTTGAAATTAAACTTTTCGCTTGATATTATAAAAAATACCCTTTAACTTTTCACAGAAAACGTTAGAGAAATAAGGCTTCTAAATTCTTAAAAAAAATAAAGTTTTTTCATAAAAGAAAAATTAACATCTTAAATAAAAATTAGATTTTAGTAACAAAGGATATTTTAACCCTTTTTTGATAATTAAATTAACATATCTGAAGAGCGTCTCGTCCTTCAAATAGTAACCCTCTAGAGCTTTAAAGGCCCTAGGGTGACTAAAGTAACAAGAAAATAAAGATAATTCTTTTAACCCTTTTCCTATTGTAAAAATAATTTATTTGAAGAAATCTTTAGAAATAATTTAACTCAAAAATAAAATGAAAAGAAAAAAGCTTCACTTGAAAGATTTTGAAATTGAATTGCTTTTAAAGTTGACCCTAAGAATGGGTAATGCACCAAATACCATATCTGTATTGAAGAAGACAGACGTAAAATTGATTCAGGTGTTGCATTTTGTTATGGGTTGACTTTAATCTTTTAATGGATTCCTGACGCCTCACATGGATTTAGTAACAGATATTTTCGTGAATTGCTACCGTAATCTGCATTTTATTTCCGATCTCATCGTTGTTGTTTGCGATCTTGATCCTTTCTTTATAGAAGAAAAAAAAAGAGACATGGATAGAGGTGAGGTGAGTAATTCAGGTGGTTATTGGCTTTTACCGAAAGTAATGGACTTAACCAGTACAAACTTTAAACTGAAACCATTATAAGACTCATGCTTCAATAAGTCATAAAAAAGTTCCCTTTTTCTTAAAAAAAAAAGGAAAATCAACACAAAAATCAAAAAACGAAAATGGATATTTTTCAATAAAAAGATACGTTAACCTTTTTTCTTGAAAATTAAATTTATCCATTTAAAGAACGCTTCTCAAATAATGATCCGCAGGTCTGTAAGAGCTTTTAAATCCCTGAGGTCGCTAATGTAACAAACGAAAAAAAATGTTAAATGCAATAACAGATATAAAATAATTCTTTTAACTTTTCTTCTACAATAGAAATATTTCATACGAAGAACTCTTAAAGAATAATCGAAATCAAAAATAAAATTTAATAAAGCCAAAACATCATTCTTTATATTGAATTGCTGTAGAAGTTGCTCTTAAGAATGGATAAAACACCACATCGAGAATCCGTATTGAGGAAGACAGTCGTAAAATTGATTCAGGTGTCCTTTTATAGCACTTTGTTGTGGGCTGTCTTTAATCTTTTAATGGATTCTTTACGCCTCACATGGATTAAGTAACAGAAACTTCAGTGAATTTCCACCCGTGATCTGCATTTTATTTCTGATCTTAAAGTTGTTGTTCGCGATCTTGATCCTTTCTTTATTGAAGAAAAGAAAAGGGAAACGGAGAAAGGTGGGGTGAGTAATTGTGATGGATATCTTTTTTCCCTTTCACCGGCAGTAAAGAACTGTGAAAAAGGAGGAAAAGCGTTTGTCTCAATTTCAGGGCCTAATGGGATAGAATTTCTGATCCGTGAGGCGAATGTTAGTAATTTTCGAACCCCTTCGGTAAGAATTCTAAATTACTAGTTTTCAATCGGGATACTTCAACTATAAATGACCTTTCTCTGCAAAATACTGCAGTTGATATCAGTTATTGAATGAAAAAAAAATTTTTGTATAGAAAAAGCAAGACCGTTTTTCTTTTTTTTAAAAAAAAAGGGAAAAATTCCGAAGTGCTTTGAGATTCAAACTTATATCTCCCACACCTTATGGTGATCAGTAAATACTGCTATTCGTCGTCAGAATAAATAAGTTTCTTTCCCTCTTCGGAAAGAAAATTGGAATTATTGCAGTAGAGAACGCATGTGGTAATAAATATTAAACATTATAGAAAAAAAGTACATTCGCAAATTGTCTGTCATTTTAATTTTCTTTACTGTTTTATAAGCGTTATTAGTACGTACTGGCCGGTTAATTATGAAACGATTAAACGTTCGATACCTAGGAATTCTATAGAATTCAAAATGACAAGTTCAACATGAAATCACTTTCATTCAATGTGTAAAACTTGGTTCTAATATTGTATGTTTTATTTAAAAAAAAGGCATAAATTTGGTCTCTTTTACGATTTAAATTCTTTGAAAGTTCAAACAAAAATTTTTAACTTCCATCTTTCATTATTTTTCATAATAAAAATACAATTTTGAGGAATGAACGAATTTCAAATAATAATAGCCTGATCATAGTCTTTTATATTTTTCTTAAAGATCGTTTTTCAATTTATAGAATTTTCGAATAAGAGTAGAATATTCGGGAAATTACAAAAAAAAATACAAAATACAAAAAAAAAATTCGTATGTACTTCATATATTGCCTCGAAGTGACTCTCAATAAAATACCATCGATTAATACTTTGATACAATTTTCAAAGTAATACAAAAGTTCAGGTAATTTTAAAAAAAAGAGTCAGATTTAGTGCAAATGAAAGAAAATTTTTAATAGCAAATTAAAATATTTATAATTAATTTTTTGAAATATATTGCAATTTAAAATGTTTATAAAAAGACTTCTATGTTTTATGTGTCGAAAAAATGAAACCCTAATCAGAGCAACTCAATTTTACATAATTACTTGACTTTTAGCCTGGGTATATAAACTTCTGAAAACCGAGATTCTATGGACAGTTTTAAATTGCTATATTTTGCTTAAAATATTAAACAGTAAAAAATATAATCAAAAAAGTAAAGTTTTTTTAATATCTTTTTGAACCCATTTAATTATTGATAGATTTGAACAAATGATGCGTATTTTAAAATAGTATTTCCATATATTTCAATTATAGAAGCAACAAAGATGATAAACAAAAATTATGAACGCGTTAAAAAATTTATCCAAACTTTTATCTTTGTTATTCTCTTTTTGACTTTTTTCTTATTTTGAACATTTTGAAAATTGAGTTGTGAATGACAGTGTGAACAACAGTTTATTGCTTTGATTGTTTTATAGTGATAGCAATTAGTTTGAATGAATAAAAGGATGCAGCAAAGCTAACAAAGTTTAAAAAAATGTCAAAGATGTTTCTCGGGGCTGGTCCATTGTTGAATGACTGAACTTGAGTGATATCAACAAAAAGATGATATTATAGGACAAAACTTGATTGCCGCACATGTATTCCTATCTGTCACCAATAATTTATTTAAATCTCGATGGCCCCATTTAGACATTGTATTCTACTGTGTCTTACTATCATTTTCACATAATACACTACATATTTCTTCATCGCAAATTACTTGGTATTTACTATTAAATAAACAAAAACGTTATAAAAATTTGAAGACGAAGTAAAGCCAGTTTGAAGGCATCAAAATCTGTACGACTGCTGTGGAAGACTCTCTCACACTCAATTTTACAATAATACAAAGTAACTATAGTTTTTCTTCAGATACACCAGAAAATATACTTCTGAAGCAATGACAGCATAATTACCTCAAATTTATTGTAGTGTAACCCCAGCTTTAAAGTTTCATTATTTTCTAAATTTATGATTTTTAAGTTACTTCACATAAGCCACAGTAATTTTAAAGACAATAGCTAAAAAAGTTTTGAAATAAGTTACTGATTTACTTATAAGTTACTGATTATTATAAGTTACTGAAGTTACTTCATGTAATAAATAAAGCATTTTTACAGTTAAGATTACACTAAAAAAAATTACAATCGACTGTAGAATGACTTCAAAAGTACTTCAACTCTGTAGAAAAAAAAATGTAGTACATTTTTAGCTGGGCTTTAATAAACAACAAAACACATCTAGTAGCTTATTAGTATTTTTTTTTTTTAAAAAATAACTATATTATACAACAATAGTAAAGAACCTATGTGCAACTCATAAATGAGATAATCCGGAATTATACGTAAATTAGGTAAGATTTATTTCCAGAACCAAATCCTAATCCTTATTCGTATCTAACAAGCAACTACTTGAGATATGCTTCTATCCTCGAACTTTATCTAATGAAATAGCAAAACTCATTCATTCGTATGTCACTAAATCTTCCTGGTCTAATAGCATTAGAGCTATCTCCGTTATCCTCAAAACTTATTTTCAAGGCAGACCCAGTAATGAGAGACGATACTGACGGAGGCTATCTGAATGGCTGCTGATTAACGAGGAGGCGTCATTTTAATTAATTCTATGGCCAGGAAACTCATCTTTCTGCACTTAATTCATTAGAATATTTGGAACCTGTTCAAATGGATTTGAACTTCTAATCTGTTTTCTTCCAATTTCTGATTAAATCAAAGGAAAGTGTTGCATTTAATTTTGTTGAATGGCTATTTTCATTTACTAATTCTTAATTATCTAATTGTGTATTTTCGAAGAATATTTTATTACATGAATAAGTCATGAAACATGAGTAGAGTCAACCAAAGTTAAGGAAGTAATATTTAATGTGTTTTTCCCAATTTCTTAACTTAAATGTAGGAAAATGTTTAATGGTTATTTTAACTTGACAATCCCGCATTTTAAAATTACTTCGGACTTTTAAATAATAAGGGCTTCATTTAATTTTGCTGAATGACTGCTTTATTTGCTCATTATTCTCTTTGACTATGCAATAAATCATTAAGTATAGATTTTAAAAATAGGGTCCTCCAAATGGAAGAAGTTTGCTTATTCCAATATTTATTTATTTTTACCAAAATCTAATTTAATTAAAAAGAAGTGTTTAATTTATTTTGTTGAATGACTTCTTTAAACTGCCTCATTTTAAAATTGAAATCAGTTTTAAATTTTTTTTTATTATTTGCCTTTTTTGTATGTTCATTTAGAATAGCTAATCCATCATTACTTAATTGGGCAGTTTAAGAATAATTCATAACAAGAATAATTCGTAAAATATAAGTTTTAGGAACAGTCATATGATTTACTTCCTTTTTAATTTTAAAATTAAATTAGGAGGAAGTATCTCATTTAATTTTGTTAAATGGTTATTTTGATTGGCCAATTTTTCATAATTAAACTATTATTGTTTTTAAAAGAAAAAAAAACGTTAAAAAAACAAATAAACTTTTATTTATTCACACTGCAGCAAACCAAAATATCAACTATTAGAGTAAGATAAAGAAATTTATAAAGAGAAAATTTTCCTTTGACTCTGAAAACGTACTTTTTTTTAAAAAAGTTGTTGCTCCATTTTCTTATCATTAAACTGTAGAAAAGAGGATTACATATGGTTAAAGCGATTATTTGTCAAAGAGTATTCTTTTTTAAATTTCCTCCTTGAAGACAATTAAATTGAAAACATTATTTCTATTTCTTCGTTTAATTGTCGTGTATTTAAAATAAAAAAATATTATTTTATTTTATAAATTATTTAGTTGCAAATACAAGATATTTATGCAAGATGTTACAAATGCAAGATAATAAATGATATCTTGGTATTCTGTATATTTAAACAGTTCTCTTGCAATATTTAATTATTAAATATTTCTCCAAGATTATGCATTGTGAAGGAAGATTTTCATACGATAATAAAAGCTTGCTTTTTAAAAACTATAAAAGAATGTTTAAAAGTCAAATGAATTGTTCCAAAAAAGATTAATAACTAGTTTATAAGAAATAAAAACGATGACCTTATAAGTTTTGCATTCAATCTCTATTTATTTTTTATGAAAAGAAAGAGATATAATAAAATAAATGAATGTGATCCAATGCATATATTTTTTTTTCATTTCTCCTCCGCCATTAATCAAAAACGAATGAAATGTCTACGAATTAATATCTCCCGTTTCAAAAAGTATTCTCTTTTATTGTTCTGCATTGGATGTAAAAATGTTTAAATGAGAATCCAAAGAAAATTCTCGAACGAGCCATTGAAGAAGAAAAAAGTTCTAGTTTCAGTTTCTTCGTCTGAATAATTAAAATGTTTTTATTAGTTCAAAACCAATTATTACAACAGTATGGTAAAAAAAACGGATAAAACTTACAGTGGTTAAATTGTAATTAATAATTTCGTTTTGAATAATTCTTAAAAAGAGAAAAATTTTAATTAAAAAATGATGATTACCTGATTTTCGGTTTCATATATTATTTTGATTATATTTTTTTGTTTAAAAGGGGGAAAAATGATCAGATTCATACAGATCTAGCCGAGCAGTACTACATATTTTTATTACTGTGCTAACTGAATTGTTTTTTAATTTATTCTCTTCTCATGATTGTTTGCAATGGAATTCGCTGGTAATTAATATACTTTTAGAACTCGTGGCATTACTTTCAGAGGGTTTAGGGGCATGTTTAAGGGATATCTGAAATTTTCTAACTGAACAAAAATTTTTGTTGCAAAAATTAATAAAAACATTACACAGTATTAGGTTTCGGTAAAATTTGTAATTGTGTTGGCGGCGTTTTTCTTAATATTATTCTATTTTGAAAAGAAAATAATTATAGTAAATGGTGATACAAGATTAAATAAATTATCCTAAGAAGCTGAAGCGGTGAGATACTTCTTGATAAAAACTTCATTCACTTCAAAAATATACAAATTGGAAATAACAGTAGACACGCTTCTAGCTCTCAAAAATAGGCACCTATTTTCAAGACCTGCCAGACGAGAATGAGAAGAAACAAAAGTATTTGGAAAAAAAAATATAAAGTTGCTAACGAAAAATGGAAAAATAAATGTGAGAAATAAAACTACATAAGTCACTGTGGTATTTTTAGAAAACCGAAACTCGGCCAATGTGGCTTTTCAAGTTTTTTTTCCTCGCATTTATTTTCCATTTTTTGCTTACAACTTTTATATTTCGAATCATATTCACGTACGGCAAGTCTTGAAAATGGGCGCCTATTTTCGAGCACTTGAAACATGTAGACTGTTATTTCCATTTTGTATAGTTTAGAAGCGAATGAAGTTTTCATTCAAGTGATAGAAGATATTCTTTTGTGCTAATTTCTAGTTTATGTGCAAAATAAAAACTGTATAAATAAAAATATAAGGATTCATTGTTGATTCGAATTAATGCAACAGGAGATCATACCAAAAACTTTTAATATGATAACAAAATAACGCATCCTCGTTTTTTCATGTAATTAAGTCGTTGGGAAAAATTATTATACAGAGTATTTTTGTCAATAATAGTCAAGGAAATAAGCGAAAAGACAAATACTAAAAGAATAGTTGACAAAAAGTAATTTTAGTTACGAGTTATTTCGCTAAGTTAAGCAGCGAATACGGAACAAACATTAGGACAGACAAATGATTTCCTATAAATAAGACATAATTTTACTAATAAGAAAAGAAATGATAATTTTCCTAGATAATTTTACTAGATAATTTCCCTAGACTATTTAGATTACGATACTATTTCCAGAGATACTGAAAATTTAAATTTTTAAGCATACATTTTAAAGTGTATCAGATTACAAAATTAAATGCTAGATGCGTTTTTTGATTTTTAAAACAATTTCCTAAAATTAATTTTAAATTCCAGAAAATATCAAAGAAGAAACGAAATCTTTAACTACCCAGAAAATCATATTAAAACCAGCCATGAGTTTCGTGTGCTTCCAAGCAGAACTAATTTCACCCCAGCGAAAATCAATCATTAAGAAAAATTAATCAAAATCTATTAATTAGTGAATTTCTTTTCGGTGAACTGAAGCTTGAGTGCGATAAAAATTAAGATTAGTGATGCTTCACTTCTTCTGGTGACATTTTGCTTTCGCAATTAGAATTAGCTGCATAAGAGAATATTTTCTTAGTAACGAAAGTGCGTAGCAATTTTGTGCAAAGTAATTGATTTTATGATATTAGAATCAGAGGAAAGTTATTTTATAAATGTAAACAATTGTTTTGTCGAATTGTTCATGAATTTGAGTAATAAAAAAGGCAGTCAAAATTTATTTTTCAAATGGAAATACGTGATGTTCTTTTTAACGCTTTCTGTGGAAAGTCACATTAATTTCGCAAGAATAATTATTCGTATTCGTTTTTTTCCATTATAAAACTATCATTTTTAAAGAAAAAAAAACTTATAATATTATTTCTTAATGCAAGAGTTAAATAAATGAAGGCTGATTGATGAAAGACTGATAACATAAGTAGAGAATAACCGTGGCGTCATATTAGTATTAAGATTAATGCGGCGCCAACTAATAGCAATTTTTTTAATTAAATCAAAATTAATCAAATTATAACACTCAAGCCTTTTTTTATGGATAGAGTTTTCCACACTAGAGAGCGCTGCAGGCTCTTTACCACCCATGTTTCAGGGTTACTGTATCTGGTGCATTTTGATGCCTTTTGGCTCAACGTGTTCACGGTGTAGAGTATGTTTTCTGTTTTAAATGGTAAATTGCTAAATAAAATTAATATCGCTCTTCTAACGTATCCATGGTGTATTATTTGCTACAAGAACAAATAGTAATAAACAAGTCAAAAGAAGCCAAATAAAGAATGCCAAGAAAAGAGTTCGTTTTAAATATAACAACCATGTCACCTTTTATCAATATGTCTTTAAATAACTAAAATAAATTTTCTCTGCAAACACTTCTGAATAACTTATAAACTTTCATATCTTATGATGTGCAGCAGTTTTGGTTTAGAATTTAGTACTATTTATTTCTTTTATTGAAAACAAAATTATCTGTTAGAAAATATCGCCTGGGACAATAAGTTATAGTAAGTAGATGTAAACTTTCTAACCGAAGGCTGTGGTTAAGAGTACTAGATTTGTTTTTGTTTGTATTGAAAAACATTATTCATGCATTAACAAAATATAACATTTCTAAGATAGGACCACAAAAACAATTTTGAAAACATAGATCTATTTTACGAAGCTTTTACTCTGTGGTTGACTTTCGTTTTTTTTAGAATATGGATATTTTTAGTTTTTTTTTTAAGTATAGATTTTTTTTTTTAAATAAAATTTTTCCAGCAGTGGACTGATCGTTAAGACACGGTTCCCAGCAGATCACCGAAGTCAAGCATTATTGTCTGTGGTCTGTGTGAGGGTGGGTGACCACTTGGATTAGTCTGCGTAGGGACCGAGGGAGTGCGGTATTGGTCCTCGTTAAACTGTTCTACCGTACAGTGCTCGACTTCGCATGCAGGTCGTCGGGCTACCGAAGTGGGGGTGCCTCCTCCATTGCAGAGGATCAAAATTGTGATGGTATGTCTTCGGATCATCCTCAGGGATGTTTCCCAGACCGTCACCAATAGCCCATTGTGCAGCTCTAGTGCAAAGTAAATAAAATACTTACCTACCTATCTTAAATAAAATTTAATACTTTTTAGTAAAAATTGCTTTTGGAAATTCATAAACATAAACAAATTACAGGTACAAATTAAATTTTTAATATTTAGTAGTGTCGCTGTTCGTAAATGAGTTCTCAGAAATAAAATTCTATAAGTGCAATTCCAATTCAATGCAATTCTAACTCATTAATCACAAGTATGTAACGAGAAATTGAATGCTTACGGCCGTAGTAATACTTAGATTGTTTATTACGATTTAATGTTCGTCAAATCTCTTTAACCGCAATGAAGGATGGAATTTGACGCTACAATATATACAGCAGGCAACTTTTAATGTGATGATTAATACGAGTGACATACTTGTCATTTGTCAATTTCAGAGTCTATTCTGGACCGCCAAGATTTATGCGATATGGTGGGACGTCAAAGCTCAGGAAAAATGAATTATACCGAGGGCTTTCTGATACCGGAATGTATTTTAACCATCCATTTTTCTTTCTTTTTTTGTAAGATATATTTCACCCATATTTCATTCCAGTGGCTCATCCTCTTTAAAATCTCGTAAGAGAGTATCATTGAGGTTTAAGGAAAAGACGCATTAAATTTCATAGTTTTGAAGGAGAAAAAAATGATAAAATGTATGAAGGACATTTGTTAGCATGAAAAATCACTGATGTTCTTTCAATCTGGCTTAATGTAAAATTGAGGTTTATAAAGGAAATCGATACTCACTGTAATGTATCTCCAAAATTGATTTTTTGGGTTTGGTATGAATGCATAGCTAACTAAAGGAAAGTTTCATATATCTGAAGATTTTAAAAATATTAAGAAAAAAGATGCATCGCTCGCAATTTCTTATGTATAATGTGGATATAGGCATATCTGCCTTCTCATTAATAATTAGATTTTTTTTCCTTCTATTGTAATTATTGACCCTCTTGTCTATCTTGTTCACAGAAGCGAAGCTTGTTCTCGTCATGACGTGGTTTCCTCACGAACAAAATGCTCTACGAAATAAATATTATTCTTAAGGTTCAATTGTAAAGATCTGTCCGAGATTCCCCCGCCTGAAAAAGCTTTACTACATAACAAATTTCACATCAAATTTAACTTTGTTGAATTTAAAATGTAATATCAGTGAGTGAATTAAATGTAAGAATAGCTGAAGTATTTTTCTTAAAAATAAAATTTATGGGCAATGACAATTTGAAACGCGTGTTTAAAACTAACTGTAAGTTGTTTCTATTTTCATTGAAAGTTTAAAAATGAACATAGCTGACAGAACTGCACTATATATTCGACAACTGAAAATATATTTGTTAGCTATTTTTAATGTATAACAAAATGTGAACGAAAAAGTGAAAAGTATAGTGTAAAATGCCAACCATGAAAGTTAAAAATATGAGAGACAAATAAACATGATCTTTCAGATAAATGTGATGGACACCTTTTTCCCACTATCCTCATATCCCTTCCAGAACTAGTTACTCCTCCTCATACTCCTTGTTGTTACTTTTCTTGCAGTGTCCACGTTTTCTACAGGAGGAAGAACTCGCGTTACATTAAGTATGCAGTATCTTTATTTCTTCTCATTTCTATAGCCCATTAAAAATTTTTGCATATTGTTTCATTAATTGCAAGAAAAAAAATCAGTAAATCATTATCATTAGACTGATTTTTACTAATAAGCTTTTCAGATTCGTGGTGACTTAGGGGATAGAGTGCTTGCCTCTGAACATGATGAGCAGATTGGAATCCCTGAGACAGTTAGCCAATAGGAAATGTGCAGCCGGCTCACACCGACGATAGTGCTGACGTAAAATATCCTCAGTAGTTGACAAGCATGGGTTAGAGTTCTTTTGTGGTCAGGCTTACGGGGGGAGGTTTTCGTGATTTACCTCTTCAGGTTACACAAACATGGTTCCATCCAGAGTTCCAAATAGTTCCATCAAAAAGTCCTCCAGAAAGGCAAATTTTTCCCAATATTTGATGCAAGAGATCCCTTGTCTTCTGGATTGGGTTCAAAATTTCAAAGCTATGGCGTTGTAGTACATTGGTAGTCGTAAACTCAAAATTGTCTCGGCTGTTCAACGACAGTTATGAAATAAAAATAAGTTTTGCAATCCTATCATATATTCAAAAGAAAGATACATTTTATTTAAGTTGTATTAGCGTCAATCCAAACGTCATTAACGGAGATAGCATCGTGTTTCTTTGTCTTCTGTTATTCAATTCCAGATCTCTTGATCGCCCTTAGTTATTAATACATTTATCAATCTTTGTCCAATAGTGGAGTCAAATGTAGGGATAAAATTATTCAGAGATATAGAGATAAAGATCCGAAGGGCATATGAGCTACAGGAACCCAAAGTGAGGTCTAATATATGTCGAGCAATGAACAGAATCTTATCATATTCTTAAGTGTCATTGAACTGACATATCGGGTCAAGATATTGATTTGAAATTCCTAAATAATTAAAGCTACTTATTGTAAAGAGTTATATGTCATCAATATGAACAACATTGACCAAAACTCAAGGATATTTACAAAAAAAAATTAAAATTTAGCCATGCATAAGAAAAAAGATTAATTTTGTATTACCCATTTTAAGAAATATAATACAGAACATTTGGATATTATAATTTTTTTATGTATCCAAAAATAAACAAATATGAACATTTAAAATCTTTGCCCTTTCTCAACATTTCTGAAAAAACTTTAATATATGTAGAAAAAATTACAGTTAACATTTTACTGAACTCTCTGTAATTAAGGTACAAAAACTTGAATAATACCGTTACAATTGATCCCAATTTTGAGGAGTAGCTCATCCCATTAAACTCATTGCAACCAAGGTAGAAAAATTATCCTAATATCGTTACTACTGTTCACAGTTTCAGGAGAGTAGCAATGAACAACAAAAGAACACAACTGTAGATTTATTTTTCAGAATAATTTTTGCTGTTTTGTGAAGAAAGTAACAATAAAAACTTGTAAAATTGTTAATTATCTTATAAACTATGTTAATTCTCTTATCTTAGTTCAGCATTACGGTATTATTTTCGTTATTAAAGAACGATAATCGTTATTTTTATCTCACGTCAAAAGAAAAAACGAAGATTAATGAATGAATATATAAGGTTAAATGAGCAAGTTAAATAATGTATTATATCAGGATGCAAAATTTCCATTCGCAAGCTCACTATTGGCGTCCGAATTAGGGCTGGCGAGAACGTTTTGTCGTATAAAAAGTTGGGTTTTAAGTCAAACTACCATATTTTTTCGAGAGTTGAGAGTTTTCAGCTAACAGATATTGAAAAAGGAATCAAAAGTTTCAGACTTCATGAGGAAGATAAATTAAGTAGGGAAAGATGTGCATCCCAGAAAGGCTACAATCTGTGTAAAATGACGTATTAACATCTCTGCTTATTTTTGTCACATTGGAACGGTCTTCCAAAGAAATAATTCTTGAAGTAGAGATCGGAGAGATAAATGAATGAAAATAGAAAAAAAAATCGCCATACATTTAAAACCAACATTGAATAAATCGACGTTAAGTGGTAAATTTAAGTGTTTGTTTCACTATCATTGACTCAGATGTTGGAGAAGTTTAACAGTGAAGAAAGTTTCGCGAAATTACCAACTATGCTCCAGAATTATAACATTTATCAGGCTGCAAATGGCTACAGCTGTCGCAATAGACTGAAAACATTTTACAGAAATTCTTTAAACTGAAAAACTTGCGGATTTTCTCATAATTTCTGTAAAATTAAATCATTCCTATACGAGTTTGATGCTAGGCTAGAAATTTATATATGGTATTTTAGTGCCGAAATACAGGGAAACAACAAGAAATATTAAAAGTATGGCAACATTTTGATGCCTTCACTGTCTGATATTTTTTTTTTTATTGATTTTTTAGGATGTATGGATAACAGTCGAATTAATGAAACTTATTTTAATATCAGTGTTCTTATTAGTAATAAACTTGTTTCAGTTTGATTTTTTACATTCTTATATGGTTTTGGCCACCACAAAATCTTTATACTACATCTTTTAACTATTTGAAAATTGGTTTTCATGAAAATTGTAGTGCGCAAAAGCTTTATTCTAAGAAGTACTTTAGAACTGAAATTTCATGTCCTGTATTTTATATTATTTTATATAAAATTACCTATACGAAATTAATTAGCTAAATATTTATTTCGACAGTTTTATATCACGAAACATCTACGCGCATAATATTAAAAAAAAACATCTGTAGTTAAATGATTTTCCCTTAAAATACAATTTTACTTTTTTATCATAAATTATGCTCTCTCTCTTTTACTAAACTAATTTAAATTCATTTTGACTTTTTATCCATAACAGTTTACCATAATAAAAGAAAAAAACAAATATCCATTACTTTTACTCCGATACTTTTTTTAATGCCGTGACAAAACCTAAATGATCGTAAAAGCAAAAGGCAGTTTCTACAAAGAGTAAAAAAAACTGCCATTGGGTAAGACATAATGATACACCGGTATTTGATGGTTCGCGAAATACAGACCAACCATAGAAATCCCTGACGTCACCCTACTCTTCTTGCTTTTATTCCTGGTGGATATTGAGAATCGATTTTTGACACGGAATAGGTAGTCATATTTTTATGCTCGCAAAAAGCTGACTATCTCTTTTTTGTTCATTTTATGCAAGATGAAATTTATGACTAAAGATGCAAATGGCTGTTATGGTGTTGCGCCACACATATGTATGATCCATTGAGAATGAATTATTGAGAAGTTTTTTTTCTTCTTTTCCCTACATGTCTGTTTTTTCCCTGCCTATTAGAGTATTTTATTGGCATCTAAGTTGTGTTTTGTCGTTATTTTTCACAAAAGAGGGCAATAAATAAAAACGTAAATAATAAACTTCGGTTAAATGGCAGCAACAAAACAGTAAAACTTATAAAAAGTCCTGCGTAGTACATTAACGTATATTCATAAAAAAATCTGTTTGATAAGATGTGTGCTGTTTTAGAAACTTCCTCCGATGCTAATTAACTGTTAAAAATAATTAAATAAGAATAATTATGCATTTCCTTACACGGGTTCTATTTTTAAGAAAAATAACGTAAATCCTCTCGACTTTTATTTTGTGCTCATCTGTGTGAAATTTCTCATTTTTGGGGATCTCACACAGAACATTAATTTTACACATTAGATTTCAGACTGAAATAACCTTAATTCTATACAAAATAACGTGAGCCTCGGGTTTGGACAACACCTTGACTAAGACCCTGATCAACACCAAGACCTTGGGTTTAGACAGCACAACAGATGTAGGGACTCTGGTTTGGTTTAGACCATATAAAAGGTGGCAGTACAGCAGCTCCCCACTGTATCACACACTCTTAGAATAACTCGGAAATGGAGCATGACGAAAAGGTATGATGTTCTTTCAAATTATACGAATTGTATAATAATAAATAAAACAAATGACAGATTAAACAAATATAAAGCTTAGCAATTTAGGTTTAAAAAACTATATTTTCAAAAAATTAAATTTTTGAAAAATTTCTAATAAATATGAAATTTTGCAGCGTAAAGCGAAATTAAGCAATTAAACTCGAAATTAATCTGGATAAATTCAAATGCTAGTGGTTTCGTAAAAATTCACGCTTATTTAAAACAATCGTACATTTTTTAACAATTACTTCAGTAATATAATTAATAAAATAATACTGCAATATTTCAAAATACCACTTTAAACATTTTCGCATAATAAAAATAAATTCCAATATACTCAAGAGAAAAGAAATCTAACTATTTACATATTTTTGTAGCAAAACCAGATTCTTCTCAAGCGAGAGTGTAGTCTTTACTTTTAGAGTTCTGTGGAGTACAAGCAATTCGAAAGAGCACAGAAAACAGTAGTAAAATGCTTTCAAAATTATATGAATAGTATAATAATAAACAAAACAAGTGATAGTATAAACAAAAATTAAGCTTCGTAATTAAAGTTTAAAAAATTATATTTTTACAAAAATGATAATAAATATAAAAACTTAAAATGTAAAGTGAAATTAACTAATACTTAACGAAGATAACTTAATACTAAATTAATTTGGATAGGTTCAAATGCTATACTCTTAAAAAACCATTATCTTATTGGAGAGAGCCTGTTTGCATTTAAGTGCAAGCCGACTGAATGCTAAGTTCCCAGCGTGAACGTATATCAATATTGCTAACACTTGAAACAACGGTGCATAGCCTCATTTTTTTCTTGATTTGTTATTTAATAATAATAACTTAACTTCTTGTTTCATATTAATGACAATAATCAATTAACAAGTAATAAGAATTAATAAAAATGATATCTAAACCTCGTAACAAATATATGTCTTTCTGTTCGCCTTCAAAGAAAATGATGAAAAAAATAATAACTATTGTTTCTTGTAGACAAATTTTTCTTCTACAGCAGAACAAATGTAAAAAGTCTTTATCTCGCATTTGATATTTGAAGAGCATGTCAGCATAAAATGTGAGCATGTCAGCGCCATTTTTAGTGGTCCAATCAAATTCAATGTTGTGGCGACATCATATAGTTGTTTCTTTTCCAAGAAACAATGTTCTTATTTATCGAAATATTTCGCCAAGTCTAGGATTCCAGTAAGGCTACCAGACTACAACCCTTTTTCAATAATACTATGATATATATATATATAATATCATAAAAGATAGCAGGAATTAAATGTTTATCCTGAGAGTTTAACTTTTAAAAGCTTTTTTATTGTTTTGAAAGCATATTAGTATAATTTGTTAACGAAATAAAATTGAACTATATGCGTCGCAGATGATTATTTAAAATCGATACCGCAATGGTCTTTTCGTAACTTGCAATAAAGTATAGTGAATTTGTATATTCCCAATTTAGAAAATTTTTGTTACTTTTAATAATAGATTATTTTACCCAAATTCACGATGAATTAGGAAAAAAATAATACCTTTATTTTTAATAATTACTTACACCTAATTATTAAACTAATACTACAGTATTTCAAAACACTTCTTTATACCTTATCGTCTAAAGAGTTTTTATTTCAATACACTCGAAGGAAAAGAAATCTAACTATTGATAATTTTTTTTTAGCAAAACCAGATTTTTCTCTAGAGATTCTAGTTTAAAAAAATGATGCAAAAATGGAATTCAAGAGGTTGAAATAGACCCATTTAACACAAGGGTAAAGTTAATGTTGCGTATTATTTCCCTTTCAGCAAAAATTCTTATACAATTTGAATGTTTTTTTTTTCTTTTTTCATGAATAACGAAGTCTTGAATGATTTGAATAAAAGCTAGTTACATCAATGAAGCGTATAAATAATTTTTTTGATGATTCGACATATTCTTAAGAGATATGTAAGAAAAATCTTTTTAAGATAGTAGATAAGCTTTAATACCTCTGTTTTGAAATCTCGCTCATTTTTTTTATTTAGTTTATAAAAGTTTAGTTTTAAAGAATTTTTATAAACATTGGAAACTAATAGCAGCAACGTCTCTTTTTAAATATGTCTTATTTTAGAGTACATATGTACCTTTAATTAGATTGAAACCTTAAATTAATCCATTAAATCATATGATAAAATATAGGTTTGCCAGGGAATGAAAATTTTCAAGCATTAAGTTTATTAAAAAAATAATTTGCACCTACAAAACAAATACCAATTTTCTCTACAAATGCTATTCATGCTTTTGGAAAGTAATACAAATGCACTGTTTATAATAAGACTTTATCAAAATAACACATAACGTTCAATACATACATTGTACACACGCTTACAATACACACATAACGTGCAATACAATTTAACAATGCACGTTGCTTAGTTATCAACAGCGAAATACTTCAACTTAAGTAATATCCATTATTATTATTTTTTTGTAAAACATAAATATTTTTACAAAGAAAAGATTAGGAGTGTATTAATAATTTTTATTAAAATAAAGGGTTAATTAAGGAGACTCTGTAAGGAAGATATTTGAGATCAGATTTAAAATAATATCTTTCATAATATTAATAAATGTTTCTTAAAAATGTATCAATTATATGCTTCTTACAGTACAGTTGTTTATCAATTATGCACAATTATAACATGCAAATGTAATTCACGTGTTTCTTCAATTTCGTTGTTAGTAATAAAAAACTATTGCATAAAAGTTAGGACTTTTACGCATTAGTTTTTAATGATTAATATGAACTGCATATAATGTGAACAACATATTAATAAAATTAATCTTGTAAATTTTTCTGAACTAATTAAGAATTTTTTAATGACAGTAAAATGCTGCAACATATTGTGTAAATAAAAAACCACACGTTTCAAGGAGCAGTAATAGTGCAGCAAGAAATGAATGAATGTCAATAGCATTGTAATCTATCGATGAAAAGATATTATTTTTCAGTTAAATTATGTATTACTTTTATTTAACTGAACAAAAATTTATAATAATTTATTAGTTTATTAATTTCGATTTTCATTTGATATGCTTTAGTTAAATACATCAAAGTTAGAATAATGATTATATTCTACAAATACATATAAAACAATTGTCTATTTTAACAATAGTCTATCTGCAAATACTATGAATATCGTCATATAATACAATCGTAATATATTGACGCTGACATGCTTTAATTTAATTAATAGCTATCATCCTTTCTTGAAATCACAGCTTGGGAAAATCTATAGAAATTAGTTTTAGCATGGGACTGCCGACAAGGATAAATTGAATCTAATCAATTATCTAAGCTTCTGTCTAGTTCGTTAATATAATCTTTGTTTCAATGGACTCAGAAGTTCAAAAGTTTTCAATTTACTTCACTAGGCTGAGTGTTGAAGTTTACACTTTACGTGAAAGCATAGAATCTCATTAGCGAGAACGATGGAAAATTCTGAAGTTACAATTTGGCACGTGAAGTCAAATATGTAAGTTTCGTGGATAACAGAATGTGCTTTAGGCTAGCTAATACTTAACTTTTAAATCCTTAGTTCTAAGTAAAAAGAGTTTTGTTTTAGATGCGTAATTACTTCAAATACAATGCTGCGCTTTATATTATTTTTACAATTAGTTATTATTTTTAGTATTATTAAAGTTAGAGTTCTATTTAAAAATATTTTTTTAAATCAAGAAATTCGTAATTCGGAATGATTATTTAGCGATTTTAAAAATCTAATTTGAAGTTTTCATTTGGACATTTAAACTTTAATCTCCATCCTAATAATCAATTTAAAAAAATATTGTTTCAGTGTTAAATATAATTATTTATTTTTTAACTTTACTTTTGTTTTAGATTCAAAATATATTATTTCAGTTAAATTTTATTGTTTATTTAATAAATTCACGCCATAATGCTATTGGTCGCGAAATTGTGAAGACTAAACCTCCATGATGCTACATGGCTAATATTTATCAAGACATTCTATGATCATGTAAATATTGTGGTAGAAAGGCAAAATATTATCTAGAGATAGTGTAGGCTGTGGTGACCATGTGCATGAGACCACAAGAAGCATACACTATGATTTTTTATTTTTCCAGTTTTTATTTCATTTCATAAAATATAATTTTAAGATGCATAGATGTTAAGGTTATCTAAACTGATACTATTATGCATCCTTACACAACTCACATGAAAAAAACGTATATTTTTCCAGTGCCTAACTAATGATTAGGGTTTGTTTTTCAAAACTTGAGTGTATATTTCAAGAATTTCAAGCATTTTTGAGAAAATTATTTTCCTTTTCTCAATTGATAGTTAATATAATGCAATTTTTTTTAAATCAACTAAAATATTTTGCAGAAATTATTTGGCAAGTAATAAGAATTTTGCTAGGATATGAATTACTTATGCATGGCAATTAAGTATGAAAAAATGTTGAACGTCAATATATTTTTCTCACATTTTTAATAACAACTAACGTTTCGATTTTAAGAAAGTTTAGTGAAGCACTAGAGCAATAAAATGTATTTACACTATTATTTTTTAAAATTACACTGTCGAGTTTTTTATTTTTTCTATAAAAGTCTGCATTAATAAAAAGTTATATGCATGGCAATTAAGTATGAAAAAATGCTGAACGTCAATATATTTTTCTCACATTTTTAATAACAACTAACGTTTCGATTTTAAGAAAGTCTAGTGAAGCACTAGAGCAATAAAATGTATTTACACTATTATTTTTTTAAAATTCTGTCGAATACTGTCGAGTTTCTTATTTTTTCTATAAAAGTCTGCTTTAATAAAAAGTTATCAAAGTTATGTCTTGATTTCCGAGACAATTTACGAATGTATTTCCTATTATAACATTAGATACTCAAGGGAACTAATTTTGTTGTTACATTTACACAAGTATTTGATCTTTCCTAATTCAGGAGAAAAGATTCTAAATCTAGAATTAGTTTTATTCGAGAAGCTTCTGATTTCTTAAATGATATTTTTAGCTTAATTAATTTTTTTTTTGATTCTACAATTTTATAAGGAATTTATGTGTTTATATACATACATATACTTATTATACTGTTAACACTGGAGAACTAATTTTTTTGTTGCATTTATACAAATACTTGATTTTACCTAATTCAGGTGGAAAGATTTTAATTCTGGAATTAGTTTTGATCAAAAAGCTGCAGAATTTCTTAAAAGATATTTTTTGTTTTGTTAAAATGTTTTCTGATTGTAAAAGTTTATAAAGGATTTATATGTTTATATACGCATGCACTTGTTTACTCCTTAGAAAATAACACCTAAGACAAAAGACACATGAACTTAACGTATCGCATTATAAATTTAAATACATAATCACATTCTTCCTACTACTCACTACGTAGTAGAGAAGTGGAGGCGACTAGTATTTACTCGAATGACTTTTTAAAATAATCTGGTTAGAAATACATTATTAAATTTCATTTAAACTGTATAAAAATCGTTTGTTGATTTGAAATCAGTGACACGAAAACATATAAGATCAATTTAAAAATCCACTGCATAATCAAAAAAAATTAATTCATTTACAATAGTTAATGTTCCTTTACAGAGTTTTTTTTATCAACAATACATTGCTTTACATTTTTATTGCAAAATTTAAAATTACTTAAACAATCGTTAAAATATTTATAAGCTTTCCGGAAAAACCTAGCAATATTTAACATCCACTTCATTAAAAAAATATAAAAACATACATTCTACATACATATTCAGATTGAGAAGACAAAAATATTTGACTGTTAAGCTCTCTAACAATAAATTAATTGATACACCTCATGCAAGACATCTTTCAATTTCCAATAACTATGTTCAGGTCCAATTGTTACTTAACAAGAACTAGACAAATTACAGAAATCCAGTTTTATCACGTCGTCTTATTCAGTAAGAAACCCAAGAGGTTTCTAAGAGACCATCATTATTCAGGTAGTCTCTTGCACCTATTTGATTTTAAGCTAAGCAAATATCATTATCGTTAACGTTCGAGATCTTCAATATTTGCGATTTGGCGAAAACTATTGAAACTGTATTAGAATGTTGGTTTAAGTTGTAGGATGTGGAGAGAGATAGCACTTAAAGGATTACGCTAGAAGAGAAAGAGGAAAAACATTGATGTGTATGGAAGTTGGTTTTTGAGGAGTTTATCTTAGATAATGGAATTGCTGCTCCGTCAATCGAGTGAATAATTATTTATTAACACTTAAGAATCTCTGAATAAATCGGAGAGAATTAGTGACGGTATTTTGTACTTGGAAATTTACATTTTAGAAAATGCTGAGTTGAATTAATTGACAAAAATATCTTGTTCAACTACATTGTCGGATAATAAGGGGGTTTAATTTGTGCTGGATCACAATTAAGAAAAAAAAATCAGAAATAAGTATTCAAAAGAGACAACTGTACTGCATCAAAAGCTTTCATGCAGAATGAATTATACTACTGAAACGGTATACTTTGCGTTGGTGTAGTACTGAACAAGTAATTTGCTCATAAAAGAATTTTGTTTGTGCTTTTATTTATATTTATCTCTATTATGCTGTAAAATATCCGTAAGGATCTTAAAGAATGCGTTGCAAGTGGCAATCAATAAAAATATGAAATAGATATATGGAAGATCAGTTGAAGTGGAAGAAAGAAAGTATGGTTAACTGAAGTAAACGAGGTGGAAAATAACAGTAGGTAGCAATAAAAAAATAAGATGTTGAAAAAGATGGTAGATTTTAACTAGGAAGGAATATTCAGGGTAGATATATGGGAGTATAAAACGATTAAAGTTGTTTTTCTAATTTTATTAGACCACCATGGATCTAAATTTAATTATTTTTTATTCCATAACTTAATTTCATATTTCATTTTGAAATGAGTTCATGATCATTAATGTCAGCTATTTTATTAATAATTACACGTGCCATTGCTATACTAAGTATTGTATATAATAATTGTACTAACTATTTCATAAAACGCGATAAAATAATTGATATACGGATTTTTATAAATTCATTACAGATCTAAATTTACTTACATTTTTCATTAAATTATTGTTATTGAGCACTGTTTATAATCAATTATGTCTAGGTCTTAATTTTCACTCATGAATAGTTTTACATTTAAGATTTCTCATTTCAAAAATCTTTAAAGTTCAATAATTAGAAGAATAATTCCTTTCTAATTTTTTCAATTTTTTTAAAATTTATTTTGCAAGAATTGATGGTTTATTTACGCTTTCTATAGATTTTTGCTAAACTTACGCTAAGTGTAATACTTCATAAAAGAATATTTTAGAGACATTTAGCAAAATATAGCTTTATTATTTGTATGTCAAGTTTAAATTTTTCAATCCCTTTAGCCCTAGAAATTTTTGTTTCAAACAATATTCTGTGCTGTTCAAACAATATTCTGTGTAAATAAATCCCCAAAAGGATCTATGGATTTTCCGAAACTGGGTTTCTTCATTATTAGAATCTATAAAATCCCGAAAAAAAAATTGTCATACCTAATAAATATTTTATTTCTTATTTGACGAAAACTATTTTGTAATTTTACAAATACTTTAACGAAAATTTAAATTTATAAACTTACATTAAGTAAATAGTGCTATTCAAAAACAATTCTAAATTAATTATGAACATCGAAAAGAAAACTTTGCTAAATATTGATTTCTATCAGTAACAACTACAGTATCTTGAATTAGGCTAACAGTTTTCGAAAATTTTCTACAAGAAATCAGTTAGGGTAAAAACAATTCTTGTGGCAAATGAGTGTGACAAAGAATAAAATTTTCCCTCCGCAGTTACTAGTTTTAGTTCAATTTCTTTTCGATAGATGTCTCTGTAAACGGAAAACTTTAAATCAAAGAAGAATAATTGAAATCACATAATAATTTTTCGAAATGGTTTATTAATAGAAAAAGTAAAAAAAAATATCCACTCCCAGATAAAATGCCTTAGTTGTAATATGATTTATAATTATTTATTTATTTATTTTGATTTATATGTTATCGATCTCCAGCAACAATTTTTTCGAACTAAGACTAGGGGCTACGAGAGGAAATTTTACTTTATCATGATTGGTGCTTACATTTAATATTTCATACTTCCTGTATTTTAAAGTAAAGAAACATAAAACATTTGTAATTAGCAAGAATCGCATATTGTGAACGATCAAAAACATGACCTGATCTTATAATAAAAACACTCTCACTAAGTCTTGAAAACGAAGCAAATAAAAGGATCTTAGTGATCTTAGTTTACCGTGGGGATGCAGGTTAAGTTTCATGACTGACTGTAACATATGAACTCCTCTAAATTATTCATAATTTGATTAATTTTATAGCACACGGAAATTCTGCAATGAAGAATTCACTTCAGGGAAATTTGAAGATTTGGATTTATTTTCAAAGAATAACTTTTACTTAATCCGAACTCTACTGCAAACAAACAATTCTAAACATTTTATTTATTTATTTTACTCTTGCGGAACGAAATCATTTAAGCCTAAACATTTATTTTTAGACTATAAATAAATACAAATTGTTTCAAAATTGCATATTTGTTAATTGTATATAAAATTGCTTATTACAATAGTAATATCTTCGTTATTAAGTAATGTTTACACTACAAAAAACATACACTTAGAATATTTTTTTAACTATCAACACAACTTCCTAAAAGTATATTTACTTCACTTTAGAATTAAAACATATAAATTAATCCATAACTTTGCGTACCTGCAAATGTTTGAGCGATAATTAGTTTTTACGAATTTCGAAACGTATGCCAAAGTATTATACTAATCCAAAAAATAATTTATAATAACAAGGCTTTATATCATATGCGTTTGATATTCCTTACATCGGTCTGCCAAATACCATTACAACCATAATAACAAACCATCAAACAATTCTAATCTCCATTTAATCTAATAAAAACTAATGATTTGGTTAATGCGAAATAACTTTAAACTATGGAATTATTAACTCAATTTAATGAAGCAGAGGTTTACGTGACTTCAGAATCTATCCATAAATGAATTAGCATTAAACTCCTGACGCAATGCATGGGAACTTGGAACAGAGGTTATATTCGGTAGTCAGAAGCTCAATTATATCAGCAAACATCCGCTTTTCAAACATGAATATCTAATGAGAGCACCTTTATCACTTCGGGAAGGGAATTTCACAGCTTAAATTCTGAGAACTTTGTGAGCTTCGAACTCATCTAAAGTTCCAACAAAGCTATACGTTGTGTAAGTGCGTGCCACGAATACCATGTTCTGTATAATCTAAGGTCGAATTTTAATGCGTTTAAGTGCTGCATTGAGCAAAGCACAGACGTTATGAGGCATTTTGAAACCTAAATTTTATAAATTAGAATCTTTAGTATACAAAGTTTGTAAAAAAAAATTAAATTATTTGGTATATATTAATATTTATTATTTGGCATGTTCGCACTGAGAAAACAAATATGGTCAAAACTACCAGAATATGGTAAAATTAACCGTGTTTCTGGCTCAATGGGAACATCAAAAGGATTGGTAATGATTTCGGTAAAATTAAAACAATAAAATACGGTTTAATATTACGAGATAAAGGTTGGTAAATGTGGTAAAATTTAGTAATTTTATTATGATACCTTACAGCATGGCATAAAAAACATTTATTCGTTTAAATTTACTTTTAAATTCCGTATTTTTTTACTAAACGAGTGGTAATAAAAAGTATAATTTTGAAAACAAAATTTTTAGCAAACCGTTATTAGCATATGGACATAAGAATTACCAAATGAATGGTTTAAATACCATATATTTTGTTTTATTAGCCACTATTATTTCTTTTCTTTACCAGAAATGCCACTACCATATAGTAAGGTAATTTTACCAGAATTTTTTATCCGGGCGAAAAGAACGATTTGGTTTCATTACAAGAAGAAAAATGGTTGAAAATAAATTTTTAAACAAATACGATTATTGTATCGAAATTCAATTAAAATTCAATTTTTATAAACATACCAATTGTTTGATTATATGAAGGTCAGTATAAACAACTCAGATAATTCTGGAACCCTGAAATATTTCTGTATTCAATATATACCATAAAATATATTATAAGTGGCGTAAAGTATTTTCTTTTATTTCAAAATATCACTGTATCAGGGCGATTCTTTCGTTACGTGTGTTACTTTTACACGACATATTTCAACTTTAACACTTATTATAATAAACTTGTTAGATATTTTTTATGTTTTTCTTAATTTGTTGTTAAATCTATATGTGTTGTAAGTTTTCAAAACGAAGATTGAAGGCGCAAATTAATTTGATGTTGAAAAAAAAAATTTCTGAAATTTTGTTACGTGTGTTACCCTTTATAATGCTAGATATTTGAAACTTTGAATATATTCATTTAATTCTGTGAAGTATAAAGGCAAAAAATTAAGATATTTTCTTTTATAGAGAGATACAATATCGAAGCTGTGTTTAGTGATTTTTAAAAATTTCTTGCAACAGTAAAAACTTCTTTATTTTGGTGAAATTGGTGCGTTACGTGTGTTAACTGAACGTTACGTGTGTTACCCTCTGTGAATATTTCAACTGAGAAGTCATAAATGTTGCACTAAAACATTTATTTATTTTAATTTAGCAGAAGAAAAACAATTTATTTTAGCAAATAAAATAGTTAATGGTCTGGAAAGATGGTTGTAGCCCTTCTTTATACTGGTTTAGAGAGTAAAACATAGCAAATCTTAGGCACATCTATTCCTTCAAAATCATTTCTGTTTGGAAACAAAAATATGCATATTTTCCAATTATTTTATGCAAATATTGCATTTTAAGTTTACAAGCATGTGCATTTGCGTCAATAATGTTCCCGAGATAGAGCATATGTCGTTTTAATTTCAGTTATAGGCGCACTTCTGATCAGGAGGGAACAGAAATTGACTTACTGACTATTTGTGTGCCACAATGTGCATCTATGCATCTTATTCAAGTATCTAACGATACTTATGCATAGATTTTATGCTTTGTATTACCGTTGCCATGTATTGATCTTTTCAATTAATATCTTTATTTCCTTTTGGCTAATATATAATACTGTTGTATTAGGCATGAGTTGATTGGTTAGCTTTGCAAACAACACTGGATAGCAAATAAATTTTTTTGTATAACAACACAATGATATAAATAACTTTGCTTTTTGCTTCGCTTTCAAGATTTTGTACTACACACCTATCCCATAGAAGGAACTTCTGCATGTGATATCGTAAAATATTTCCAAATTAATTTCTTTTTTTATATTTTGATTGACAAAATATGAAATAATTCAACCATATATTTATTTTTAAATTCTTAACTTGACTTATTACTATAGAAGGTTTCTGTTAGCTCATCTTCTGAAGTAGAATCGTTTTTAAACAGTCTTAAAATAAAAGTGTAGACATTGTTTCACCTTTGTCTTTGCCTTAGGAAAATATTGTAAAGGACTCTATTTTAAACTCTTTAGGAGAGTATCGTCTAAGACAACAGCTGCTGTGAATAACGGAACTGTGGCTGGATAGCATAATGCTGATTGAAATTCGTTTTGATATTCAAAAGAATATGCCATTGCAAAGTCAACTTGAATTTCCCTGGTTTTAATGCTAGATATGTTTGTTTGGAAAGTATCACCTCGGATTCTTTTAACTCTTACGTATTATTGAAAGTTAGTCCAATTTTCAAGAGTTATTTCAAAACATTCTTCTTGCACATTTGCCATTATATATTTTTTATTGTGAGCTATTGTCATCTTTTTCTCATCGTTACCAAACTACAATAAATGATGGTTAGAAACCTATAACAAGCAATGAGAAATTTTTGTAAGTATCAGAAGCACCCTTCCAACAATTAGATCCAAAATTTCTTTTACTTTATATACATAAATACTTCTACCATCACCATGTATTGTCATAAACTTAATTTTAGCCTTCCAGTTAAAGAATAAAAATTTCATGATATTTGTTTTGATTCTAAGTTTTACAGTAGCAATAAATTTTTTAGTCATAAAGCACTAAATATGGAAAATTAAACAATGTTTAGGATGCAACTGACAAAAATCAGTATAAGCCTCTCTTAGAAACATTGTTAGATAGTTCTTTCGTTTTATTGCCCGTTTTTCCCCGTAATAATCCAGAGAACCAGCTCTTGTTTCAATACAAGCATAGTATAAACAATCTAACTTTTGAAGAAAATCCATTTATTAATAATTAAGTTCATCTGAAATACTTAGTGGTGAACCTTTTACATCATTATCAATCTGTTTTGAAAGTTCAAGTCTAACTTTCATTATTTCCTTATTTTCTTTCCTTTGAAGTGCAGAATCTTATGCTCTTTTCTTTTTTTCTTCATCTTCTTATTCTTTTAAATCCAGATAAGGACACTATTTTAAGCTTATCCATTTTATAATAATCTAGCAAATGCAGTCGAAATATTCTACTTAAACATAAACGTATAACAAATAGAAGTTTGGGAAAACAATTTCCAAAAGTTTCAAAATTATCGTCTTATTATGCTGTTTTTTTATTAATGCTTATACCGACCTGATTTTACAAAAAACCACAATCTTACAATTCCGTATTTGTGGCATTGAAGTTGCGCGGCGGTTATAAAAAATGTCCGAACATGATTTAAATCTTTTATTGAAAATAAATAAATAATTAAAGTGTATAAGTACCTCTAACACACATAACAGTAACGCGCGTAACTTTTCGTTACGTGTGTTACCTTGAATAAAATTAATTATAAAATTTTAACTATTGGCAGTTTTAATTCGAGAATTTTTTCCGTTGCATATCTTGCCTTCTTAATTTATAAAACAAAAAATTTTTAAATTTTCTTTTTTACTAAAGTTTTTACAGAAAAAAATGCAAAATTATGTTACGTGTGTTACTGGGAAATTAGACTATCTTGATTAATCGACTTTCAAACAAGCAAAAAAATTTAGGCCAAATTAAAAAAATACATTAAACAATGATAAAAGAGTAAAATAGTTATATTTATTACTAAAAACTATTTTATTGCTCTTTAATATTTTAAGAACTCCATTGGAATATAACATAACAAAGAAGAGAACTCCTGTTAAAATTCATAGTGTTCCACCTATTGTTAGAATTCACATAAATATTTTTTGTAATTCAAAAAACTATCTGAACTATTAAAAAATATACATCTTCCAGATTCCTAAATTGTGTCATTTTTAATTTTACGATAATTTTGAAAATTTAGTCACTCAGGACCACTTTTCGTGAAATCGCCCATCAGCTGTTTTCAGTTTTCATATCCGCCCATTTTAGAAAGGTTTAAAGTTTAGAAGAAATAAATAGAAAGGAAAAAAAATTAGTCCCTGAAAAACTGTTGGGTAAGCAACAGAGAAAATAAGTACAGCTCTTTTTCAAAATCTCCGTTTCTTTTATGAGATAAAATTGAAAATTAAAAGGTAGTAACCATTTGAATATGCTGCTATATATTAAGCAACAGAGAAAATAAGTACGGCTCTTTTTCAAAATCTCCGTTTCTTTTATGAGATAAAATTGAAAATTAAAAGGTAGTAACCATTTGAATATGCTGCTATATATTCAGAAGTTCTGATCACAAAATTTTTATTTAATAAAATTGTAATGAAATGAAAACATTGATATTAATGTAAATCTATCACCTAAGCAAAATTAAGTACTTAAATGCTTTGTCTTTATTCTATTAAATTTTCTATTAAGCAGGTAAGCTTTAAAAAATTAACTAATTTAAATGTATGGGTATTTTAACGAAATTAAAAAGAAAAAAAGAAGCTAAATGATAACTGTGTTTAACTACTTAATTTAAATACATAAATAGCAATGTTTTTTGTAAATAACTAACTTTCACGTGAATATAAATGTCTAAATTTCTAACTCATTTTGACCAGAGAAATAATTAAAAAAAGACTGCTACTAAATTAAAATCATTAACCCTTTGATGCAGATGGGGCACCGGTTGTCCCTTTAAAAAAGATTTTTGACAATCCAGTTTAAAAAAAAATATATATTTTTAAATTTTGATATTTTTTTAATTATTAAATATTGTAATAATTACTAAAAGCAAGCTGTTAGATTATCGGAATTATATTTGTACTAAAATTTAATATCGGCAAAAAGTAATTTAAAATTTATTTTTCTTTCATATTCAAAAAAACTATCAATAATTGATTTTATAAATTATAGAAATTTCAATGATGAATAACTTTTTATTTTTTATTTTAATAGCTGCAGTTAAGTGCATATTAAAAAAAATTTTTTGAAAGACTTTGCCTTTAACTCAGAAAAAGAGAGTGGTGTCTCATGCAGCATTTTGTAACCTTAATTTATATTTACTTAATATAATATTTTTCATTTATTTAAGCATAAAATAATACAAAATAATGAAAAAAAAGTATGAAACGTAGGTTGAATAAAAATTCTGCATCAAAGTGTATAAGAATTCTCTGTTTTTACGTACATTACTTATTCCATTACACTGTAAAACAAACCCTTGAAACTAATCAGCACTGACAAAACAGTACGTTTAAAACAATGATTGCATACGTTAAGTAAGCATTGTCTTACGAGGCAAAACAGAACATTAAATAATAATAAAATACATTTTTATTTCATATTTTTATTTTAATTAGGAGACCTTAACAATATTTAAATCTGAGAGCTATTTGTATTTAAATTTAAAAATTCCGTAATTGTTTAAGCAATTTATTAAGTATTTAAACAATTTATTAAGGATTTAACAATTTATTAACAACTTTTAAATTAACCTTATTTACTTTCGATAAAAAAACAAGCTTTTTTAAAAATTGCATTTTTATAAAAATATTTATAAAAAAATTCCTCCAAAACTATTTAAAAGAATAAAATCAACAGTAAAACAAAAGACATTAGTTCTGGTTACTTAAAACTAAACCTTTTTATAAAATTTGAATAATTTTATAATGGATTTTGAATAATCTTATAATGGGATTTAAACTGTTTTTTTTAACACTTTGAAACAAAAGACGGCTATATATAGCCGTTCGGCAAATGACGACCTGTTCATTTTAATTAATAAAAAAAGAATATCATTAGTAAGATATGTATTTATTTGCTAATTATTCAGTAATACAGCGAAAAAGGGATGTATCATTGCGTCATTTGCTCTAGGGAGAGAAAAAAATGTCGTGATGAGCAAATGGTGGTTACAGATGTCTGCATTATTAATGGAAAAACTGTGACAAATGCAATAATATTCGATTTTGCACGTACGGCTGACTCTCAGCTTCAAATGGAAGTCATAAAAAATTGAAAACAAAATATGTTTCTGAACACGGTCTTCAAATTAAAAGTGCGGCGGCAACGTACTGATAAATAAATGAGGAATTTTTTGGTCATTGAAATATTCAGTACACTTGGCTGAAGATTGATGCTTTCCTGTTACTCTCCGTTGTTTAAAAAGTTAATAAATTGAAAGTAAATAATGTAACGTAAAATCTGATTGTGATAAACAATGTTAATTTATTATCTTAATTGAAAACGTCTGAGGCATAAAACAACCATACTTACTACTTTATAAAAATATATGTTTTAGTGCCTTTTATTTTTAAGAGCATAATTTACATAAAATGTTTGTTGGATTGCCACAATACTTTAATATCATAAATGTTTCATTCTGTCAGTCAAATTTTTTTTATTTAAATCATAATAGCTACTATTAAAAAAAAAGTGTGTTCCGTGATTGGACACAAAATATTATTTATAGTTGTATCCAAAAGAGACAAACAAATAAAAATCAATTCGATTTTTACGTAAAAGAAAATATTCATCAACATTATTTAAATAGTACCAACAACAACATAATTAAATAAAAATAATAAATTAATATAATTGAACAATGATTATGAGTTATTATAATAATTATGAGTGTTTATAAGTATTTCCTTTCAGTCGAATTTTAAGATATACTGAAATAAAAGTTAAGAATATTGCAAAAATTACAAATAAACCATTATAACTTTTAAAGAGGACAGTTTAGGTTCAAAGCGCTATTTATAAATAAATTTAATTAAACAAACGATTATGTAAAATCATTATCAAGAGGACAACTATAGATAATAACCTAGCTCATTGAAAAACACATTTAAATGCGTAAAAACGGAATCAAATATATTCTTTTGAGGTGTACTAAATTCCACCTTCATGAACCCGTACAATCCCATCCGATAAAACAGGTGTCTCTAATCGATTAACATAAAATGTTATGAACTCTCCGGAATTGTTCAAGACTTTCTCGGCAGTAAAAGTGGGGACAATGCAATCTAAAATAAAGCGGGAACCTTTCTTTTTTCTGTGTCCTTCTTCCAGGTAATAATCTTCCATTCAGACGATGAAATAAAGACGCAAGTCTTGTCATTATTCAAATGATGCCCAGAGATTCTTCTGTTTGTAATTTTACAACCATCAGCATCCACAAATCGGCTGAGGAGCGGTTTGATTGTGAATTTTTATTGCGGCCGGACGCTTTCTTAAAGGAAAAAGCGAACCTTTTTTTTTTTCATTTCATTCCGCCCACCCAGAATATTCTTTACATTTTTCATTTCGGAGGTACGAAACTCGTAAATCTCAAAAGTTTTCTTCTTTGGAATGGCCTTGGGTACATTGCGTGCATTTCATTTATTACCCTGCAAAAGAAGAAGAAATTTTGTGATTCCCATTTCGCCCAGGAAATGAGAAAGGCCAATATGAATTGGAACTGGACACTTAGATTGTTAGGTCTCGATGAAACGAGGTTTATAGTTATCGCTTTAGAAAATTTATTCCGAATGCTATATTTTTCTGGAGTAAGTTCACTAAGAGAGAGATTTTTTTTATTATTTAAGAATCATAGCGGACTATTAAGGAGTACTTTAAAATCTTCAGTCTCAACTTTATTACAGCAATTTTGACTGAAAAAATTGTTGCCTAAAACCATTCTGCATTGTTTAAACTAGATCTTGAACCGGTAAAATTTTTGAAATATGATCATTACACAATTAAAAGTTAGGATAAACAATAATTTTCTTTCTAAATGCTTCTAGTGGAGCATAAATGAGATAAAAAAGTGAAAAATTGAAACATTGATAATTTAAAAATTATTAAATAAAATCGAAGTCTAAATAATCTTTATATATTTTACCAATATATTGTTATATAATGAAAGAATGAATAAATATATTTCTACAAAATTACGCAGATAAAAATTAAATGTAGTAATTTTTATGGATAAAGTTATGAATAAACTTAACTATTTTAAGTGTCAAAATGAACTATATAAAACATCATACAAAAACTAAAAGTTACAAAACGATGTAATAAATTGTATTATAGCTAATACTGCTTTCAGAGTCAACACATTAATTACTAAACATAGAAAAATCTATAATAAACTGAAATTCCGATTAGGTAATTAAGGAAAATAACCGGAAGGGACAGCTGTAATATTTGTGACACAATGCACACACTATTTATCTCAAAATAAAGGGAACTTATTAAGTTCCCTTTTTTTTATCTTCTTTAAAACATTATAATGAGTACTTTCAGGAAGATAACACAATAGTTTGATATTTTTTTTCTTCTATTTACTCCTTTAACTTTTTTTACTCATGCTAATAAAAGATAGAACCGTTTTAGTCCTATTTATGTTTGCCATACATCTACTTTGGTTGTTCTTGTGGCAATAAATGTTATGGATAAACTTATCTATTTCTAATATTTTATTTAAACTGAACTGTACAAGACATTATGGATAAACTGGTGAATTTTCAATCAGAAGAATTTTCTCTATAATTTTCCCCAGTTTACGGACATGTTTGTTTTTAGTCAAAATAAATATAAATTTGCTTCGGTTATTGATAGTTTATAGCAAAAACAACTATAAACAACAAAAATTTTAAAATGCGTTTATATTTATTTAAAACATACAAAATTGAGGAAATAATCACGAGAAAAAAATGTTGGGAAAACATAACAATTTAAAAATATGTTTAATTCAGTTTTAATTACTGAAGGGGTTATAGTTAGTATTACTAAGGGATATTTTGACGTGGTAGAAAAGGTTATATGTCTATCATTATCATATGCGTGATAGTTATATAATAAACAGAGATTTCATAACATGCAGACTCAAAAGACTGAAACAGATTAGTTAGCAACTTTATATAAATAATACATAGCGCTTCCAAAGTTTCTTTTTTAGTTAGTAATTTAAAGAATCACACGTCACCCTACTTTACAGTTATGATATAGATACATAGTTAACTAATTCCTTGCAAAAACGGATCCAACCATTTTTAAATTATTTATTTTTCTTCTAATCCACAACACAAATAAATATTTAATTTCTGTACTTAGGCCCATGCAGTTAGACTGTAATCAAAAGAAAAAATATATATGCTGGACGTTATACTCATGCAAACAGAACACGCAGAAGTGAAAATGACAGGCCTATGAATCACCAGTCATCCTTCTTCGGTGAGTCAAAGTTCCATCAAATAAATAGAAATAAGCAAAAAAAGAATGGAGAAAAAGAACAGATTCTCAGCTGTATTGGAACCAGGACCCATTGCAGAACATCATCCAGACAAAAAAGAGAGGCAGAAGTTTCTCCCAAACAAAAGACGAAGAGACTTGGATTTATTTAGGCGCCATGAATTATTTATAAGTCCAGGTTTTGTTCCATTTAGGTTGCCGGTTTTTCTCCCTTTCTTCTCTAAAACTCCTTTTCCGTTGTTAAGAAAAACACTCCGGCGATCCGTGGAAACGCTCCGGAAGTGAGCAAATGGATCCTGGAGATCATGTTCAAAGGTACAATCTGGTTGCTGACATGCGATAGCTAGGGTCGATAGCGTTTGTTGATGTTCACCAAATACAGTACCTGTCGAATGCTTTTCAGATTTATTTTTATTTATTTTTTTTTTTTTTTTGTGTGTTGCTTACCGTTTCGGAGCTTTTTTTTATTGAATTTTGCGAAAATGTTTGCTGAGCAAACTTCAGCTCTGTGAGGAAATTCACGTTGATTGATTTCGAGATTCTGGCAAATATAAAAATAAAAAAAAAAATGTGAAGAAAAGGCCTACAATGTAAGTTGTGACAACTTCTGCGTCAGACACGAAAATTGGATTTATGATTGCATCTATTGGAAATGTCAAAAAACGGGATGAAAAATATTAACTTAGGTAAACGAATGCGTAAAGGGAATTTTATTTGAAGAAGAGTTCTGTTGCATTAAAAATGGCAGGCATAGCATTCTAAGTTTATAAAATTTTTCTAAAATGTACATTCAGAAACGAATTTCTATTGACAAGTTACCGATAATTAAAATGAGACTATCCCACTGTACAGACTATGTATTATACCGCAAATATTTCCTTAAAGAATATTTTCTTAAAGAAATATTTTCTTAAAATAAATTATAAAAATGACTAGAAGTTATATCAAAAATTCATAGCAAAGTAAATTTAAATTTATTATGCAATGATTTAATAAAAAATAACAATAACATAAGTTGATAATTTAGAAACATTTAAGTTCACTTTTTTTCGAAAGAAACAATTTTAAATATATTTTCAGAATGAAAGCAAATTTCGTAACTGTAAAATGTTTATGTTTCTGTGAAATTATTATAAAAATGTAATAATCTTCTAAAGAAAAAAAAAACAAATTAATGTTAAAGAGATTAGCAATTTTCTATACAATACGGCATGTCAAAAGGATTTATCATTTAACTGTATTATTTGAAATGGCTTTATTGCTTAATACCTAGACAATATAAAATTGAAAGATATTATAATACCCATATTGTTATTTAAAATCTCTCATTGATTCAGAACTCATTTGCATTTTAATTTGATAATAAATTGCATTTCTATCTTTTTTTTAAATACAACAAACTGCTTTCTTGATGGTTTAATAAGGAGTTTAAATCCATTAAATATATTTAAAAAAAGTAAGTATTATTTACGTGTTCTGAAAAAGAATATATTATTCAGGTAAAATGGTAATTCAATTAATAAAGTATTATGTATCTGAATAAATATTTTAAATCTTAATCTTATATAAAGTGTTTTATACCGTAATATCGAGCTGAATTTTCAAAATTTTACTTTGTATGTAAAAGCAATTTTAACGAAGCATTTTTGGTATTTTTTCTTTTAGTAAGCGTTAAATCAAATATCGAAATTTAAAATCTCTTAAAATGATCGTACTTTTTTTAGAATTTTACTTAATTGTAAGGAAACTTTATTATAAAGGATTCCGTAATGAGGAAACTTTCTTTGCTATTTTATAACGATGAATAGGATTATCATAACTTGATCTCTTAATCACAAAAGAACTAAAAGTCTAATTAATAAATAATTCTTATTATTACATTTCAGCTTATTTATTTCAATTTTAAGCAAATTAATCATATTTGAAAACTTAATAAATTAGGTTACTATAATATATAATTAACAGGTTTTTAGAGTTGTATTTAATTCCTTTTTTAAACTTATTTCTCTGCAATTATTATAATTGATCTAATGATCAATAATGAAATATTTATAGTGAGATCTAAATACTTGTAGATGTATGCTTCAACTCTACTTATACAAATTTGATTGAAAAAATTAAACCTTTTTTCAAACTTAAAGCTCGCCTCAATGTAGAATTATAAAAAAATCACAGAGCAATTAGGGCAGAATAAAGTTTATAAAACATTGAAATAAAGGAAATAAAATCAATATTTTTTTCATGTTTAAATTAAAGCAATAATTAGCTCATGGTTAGATTATTATTCTATATTTGCATAAAACTCAATGTAATAGAAACAGAATTCAACTCGATGTTACAAATCATAGAGAGATCAAATTTCTACATTCTAACGAATTTCCTCACAATTTTTGAAAATTTACGACACTAAATTAAAATTGCTGTTTTCTGAATCATCATAAAGTAGTGAGCATTTAAAGTAATAAAAACTGCCAGAATTAAAAAAAAACTCATTAAAGCAGCACACCTAACCGCAAAATTATATTGATAAGGACTTAATATTTGATTTATTTACATATATACTACATGTAAATAAATCATAGTAATGAATATACATTGCAGTGAGCAATGAATATTTTAAGTAGTAAAATATTTTTATTAAATTCAAAATAATACTAATAAAATTCAACTTAATATCAATGAGAGATAAAATTTCGATATAACGAATTTTTTCGCATTTTTTAAACTTTCGAGACTTACATTAACAGAATAATTTCTAACGCTAAAATAATAATGCATATTTTTTTTTAAAGTCCTCACAACGCAATGGGTATTTTCAGTAATAAAAAGTGTCACAAATCAAAACAAGATCAATTGAAGTAAGACACTTAATCGCGACATTATATTGATATTCACATAATATTTGATTTATTTACAAATAAACTAGGTTAACGCAAGATTTTATAATAGACAGAAAAGATAAAAACAAATTTAAAGCAAACCATAAAAATTATAACTATTTGGATGCAAAGAACTCAAAGAATAGCGCTGTAACAATTGCTTTCCGCTTTGCTCAGTTCACTGCTTTTTCCGTTTATATGGTATTCCACAGAGTAAAGATAAAGAAGAAAATAAATAAAATATAAAAGATTTAATTTTGGTGACACATGAAGTGTGTTTCCTTTTTGGACAATGAAAAGCCGACGGTAACTGACTACAGCCTTACAATAGTTTATATATCGTCACACATGAAAGACATTTATTGCTTAGTATAGCTATATAACAGCTATTCTAGTCTAAGTTTTTGCAGAAAATAAATGATTACGTGACTTCAACGATACTTTTATTTATTTTGTGAATATTATATTGCAATACTTATACATGCAATTGTCAATCAACGGAACAATTTGATTTTTCTTTAATTTTTTAATTAGTTTTCCATATTTAAATGCATTCAGTCAGTATTTCTAGTGAAGCGTTTTTGATACTACTCTGTGGTTTGATTTTAGGATTATTTTATTGCAAACCATATTCATAGACCGGACACAAAATAATATTATTTATAAAATAATGTGAGTCCTTGGAATTTTTAAACATTGCAAGTTTTTAGGTTTTTTAGAAAGATTATAATTCAAGCTTTCAGAAATAACGCCTACTGTATTCGAGAAATATGCACTAGTATATTGTTTATTATGAGCAAGCATGTATTACCATATAGTACCAGAAAAAAGTTTAAGACTTTTCCGTTTCTTTGTGACAATGCGTAGTAAAATTTCCAATTTTCGATACAAATAGTATATTTCGCTAGTGTAACATTTCCTTTAAAGTCTATCAAAAAATAGTTACAGATATACATAAAGACGTTGGGTCAATTTAGTAAATACGATAATAATTCATATTAACTTGAGTTATTGTTAAAATATATTGAAAGTTCATTAAGGAACCTACAAATTTTATTTAAATTCAACAATACGAAGCTCGTACAATTTTTTGTGAATAAATTATCACGCTTTTTGAACTTTTTGGTTATAAACTTAGATACGTTTGTTTGGCACAGATTTAAAATACTATATTGTCTATACTTTTCTACATCTATACTTTTTGCAAAATCTCTGCCTAAATTTTATATTAAAATCAAAAATTCATCTTATTCTTAACTATTTTTCAGCCCTAAAGATCTAGCAAACTTGAAGTCTGTTATAAATTGAACATTATTATTAAGTTTTAGTTATTGTAGAATTATAACTAAACTGAACAAGATTTTTCTTAAGGAATATTGACACTATCAGGGAATACTTTGTAACTGTACAAAGTTTCAGTGTATGGATTTAAATTATAACAACAAAGAAAAAATCTAGCTGCATGCTCAGGAAATTTGGAAGCAAGAGGGATTATTCTTGCTTTCTTAAAATATGTCACTACCGTTTAAAAGTAAGTACTATTAATGCTGTATAAAAAGATAAAGTTATTAGAGTAATTTGCAAATAATAGTGAATTCAGTTTGCACACTTGGGATTCTTTTTCAACTTTAAATTGTTGGAAATCATAAAATGCTGCGAATAGTTAAAATTAAAACAAATACAACACTGTAGTTTACACTGTGTCTACTACTTTTTAATTAAATTAATACTGGATTTAAAATATTTGGAAGTAAATTAATGCGAGTTCAGATGTTCATTTTTGAATTATTTAAATTTTTATTTGATAGTTTTGTTGGTTGATATCTGAATTATTTAAAGCTTTAAAAATATATATTAAACTATAAATAATTTAATAAGAAATTCAAACTTACCTTAGGCCATTAACGAAGAATTTCTCAGTTATGTAATCTTTGCAGTTAGAATTTTCAAAGGCTAAATAAAACTTGTATTCTTTGTCAAGCATCCTAAAGCATTTATGGGTTAGAGTTCTTGGACATTTTTTGTTCCCACAAGATCCATAGATATCTACATCAATGTGCTGTCCAAGCTCTTTAGCATATTCTAATCTTTTATTCTTTGCATTGCAGTTCGAAACAAACCAAGCAACTGTCTTCGATTTATTAGCCGCGTAATTGCGATTTTCTTCGACCGCGTACTTCTTTTGACCAGAAACAAATTTAATGCTGGAGTTATAGGGGACAAACTTTTCGTAAGGTGCCACGAGATCTGAATCATGCCTGTAAGTTGCTGTCCAGTTGAAGACATTCTTGAGATTCTTAAAAGCCTGTGTGTGAAGAGGACACTCGAGCAAGAACAAAATCCACACTTGGTGCGGTTTTCGCTTGTAAAACGGCCATAAAAAGCGGTCTTTGAAAAAAAGTGCATCGGCTTGCTCTGCATCCTTTAAAGATGTTGTCAGCTCGCAAGTATTAACAGGGCATTTATCTCGTAAGAATACATTTCTTCCCAATGGCAAGTCATTCCATCCTCCCTTACCAAAATATAATAAAATTTTTTTGAGCTTTGGTTTCTGAATAGATGAAGATGATGCTGTTAATGGCAAAGCTGCAGAAAAGTTCCAACTGGAAGTATAATTTGGCGGCACGTACATAAGCTGCTCTACAATGCGGTCGCCAGAATCCTGTTCTGGCCATAGCAAAGGTTTAGCATTCATTGAAATCGGCTGTGGTCTCACACCACCACCTTTCATAAACCAGAGTTTTACAATAGTTTGATTCTGTCCAGCAACAGATTGGAGTGGTCCAGCCATAATATTGTCTCGTCTTTCAATTTGGTGGTGATTGGGTGCGTCAACATGCCGATAGAAAAGTTTTTTATAATCTGTTGTCTTTTGAGTCCTAGTTGTTATTAGGTCTGATGTTTGGTGGACCCAAGGCGGTGGAGGATTCTCAAACTTTGGTCTACGCCTAACACCGGTTTCGAAAACATTTGAGAAGAAATCATGCTCTGATTTTGGAGGAAACAATAATGCCTGCTGAGAGCTTGAAGTCAAGTTTAGAATAAGGAATGTGGATGATATGACGATGATAATGGTTAATAATAATCGTCTTATGCGTAGTCGAGGCATGATTTAGAGATGAATTTATAAATCATGAAAATAGATCTTCATATGATATATACATGTATAGAAATTTTTCGTATCATTTTGCTGTTGAGTTTTCTTACATTTTTACCGTTTCTTAAATTCTTTGGTTTATTCTACATGGCAAACATTTGAACATCCATCTAAAAAAAGAGAAACAAAATAATTAATATTCAAAAACAAAGGGTCTCAACATTAGTATTATTGCAGTCAAATTATCATGAATGGTCACAAATATTAGAATAATTTCTATTTTTTGATATGTTCTACTGCCACAATGATTAAAAGTTCAAGCTCTCCAATTCTTCAGACCATTGCGTGTGCCACCATCTCAAAAAAAGCATTTTTTTACTGTATTTCCATTTTTTTCTAAATATCTCCTTAAGTATTGAGGCAACAAAAAATATACAAATTGCCATTTTTCATTACATTAAATTATCTACAATTTGAGTTAAATGCAAAGTTATACTAACTGAGATTGAGTTTCATGAAATGTATGAAATTTAGTAGGTATTGTTCGATTTCAATTAAAAGGTAAACTATGCGATAAATTTTATCAGGATAATAATTGTAGTAAAAATGTTTATGTGAATATAGATTCTACATACAATATTTTCGAGCATTTTCAATGATGTTAATTATTCAAAAAAAAAAACATTAAGAATAATATATACATATTATACTACTCTATCTCGCAAAATATTACAGCTACAAGCTTTGTGATGATCTAACATTGTAGATAACTTAGTAAAAAACTGCAGCTTACATATTTTTTGTGACACCAATACTTTTGGGGATTATTAGAAAATAACTGGAAAAGGGCTGAAAATTCATTCGTTTTTATCCGAGATGGCGACGCATGTGGTGATTGGAAGAATCTGAAAACTTGGATTTTACATCTTTATACTAACCAATACAACACCTCACAAAAATCAGAACAACCCTAATTCAATTAACCATTCAAGAATTTTTGAGCCAATTTGACTGGAGTATATGACGTGTTGCAAACTACAGAAAAAGCAACAATCAAAAATCCAATTTAATCCTCTAATGTTATTTTATTTCTTCACCATATAAAAATGTTTTATAGACATGATCTGTATACTTAAGTGTGCATATAATGGATAAAGTTTGAAGCGTCCCGCAGTGGACTGATCGTTAAGACACGGTTCCCAGCAGATCACCGAAGTNATTCGTTTTTTTTTTTTTTTTTTTTTCAAAATGGGGACGCATGTGGTGGTTGGAAGAATTAGAAAACTTGGATTTTACATCTATGTATACTAACCAATACAACACGTCACAAAAATCAGAACTATCCTAATTCTATTAACCGTTTAAGAATTTTTGAGCCAATTTGACTGAAGTATATGACGTGTTGCAAACTGCAGAAAAAGAAAGAATTAAAAATACAAATTAATCGTCTAATGTTATTTTATTTGCTCACCTTATAAAAATTTTTTACAGACGTGATCTGTATACCTAAGTGTGCATATAATGGATAAGGTTTGAAGCCAGCTAAAAGCTTGAAAGATTATGAATTAAAAACGCTAAAATGACAAAATTTAGGTATTCATGGCAAAAATGAGATTTATTTTATAACAAATTTAAAGCGCAACGCATTAAATAAAATTATAAATTATATTCACAATCTTGTGCTGCCTTTTGCCTCTCATTTATTCACAATATTTCAAACTTATAAGGATATAAATATATTCACAATATTAATGTTAAAATTTCCGTAAAATGTTTCATTTAGTGATTAAAATTACCCAATTTAATTAAATAATTATATCTGGTGCCTTTTAAAAACCGGCTAATGAATAGTTCTTTTATTCCGAAATAACTAAGGGATAAAATGACACTACAATACCTTACAACGCTGAGTTAATCGAAAATTTCAAATTACTTCTTTGCTCCCACGAGACAACTTGTAAAAGGCTTAAACAAAACCGAAAACAAAAGGGTTAGTATTTCCCCCGTTCCGTTAAAGAATGTCTGGGTATTTTTAAGAAGCAAAGAATATTTGTGAATAACAATTCCCCGGAAACTGCTAATGTTAAATACTTGTTTCTCTTGCCAGTTACGTGTTGGGTTCACTAATTACATAATCGAAATCATTGTTTTGGGTTGATTAGTTTTCTACCGATTTTTGTTTCTTTTGAGTTACCGAAAAGACCGGCATTTGAATACGGGTTTTGAACTTGCGTCTTCATAAAAGGAAAACTGTATCAAGCTATATATAATGAAGCACGTTTTAATTATAAATTTTGTAAGGGATGTTTTTAATTTATATTTAAATAATACTGTTCTTGAACAACAATGGTGTGGCTTACTGATACAATATTTTGTCACAAACTATGTTACTTATTTGCTCTGCATGTTTGTTTTTGTTTCATAAGAATTCTTATTACCATTCAATACGGTAGTCAAACTAGAATCTTCTTCTTCGCGTATAAATGTGAATATTTCATTAAAATAAGGTTTTGAAAATGTGCAAATTTTATTAAAGTAATGTTTATATAATGTTTCATTAAAGGTTGAAATTTAAATAACAAATGTTTGATATGAAATAAACAAAGTTAAAGAATTTTTTGATATTATCATATACTGATATAGTATTTATTTTATCGAAACCAAACGAAAAATATGAGAACCAGATTTTTTTTAAAATCAGAAATGTCATTAACATACAGTTTGGTAATTTTACCCGAATTTTTCCCCCCATGTGTCAAAAAAATTTTGAACACTGTAGAACCATTGAGAGTGTAATAAAGAAAAGTTATTTTCTTGCAATTTATTTCTGAGCAGAGGGTTTTAAGCGTTTAGACGACTGTGCACTTCATGTCTATATAGATATAAAATATCTTAAAGTTTCTGAGCAGAAATAAGTTTTCAAAAGAATTTGAGGTCATCCTAAACACATAGATTGAAACCGAACCCTCTCATCTAGAAGTTCTCAAAATACTTCTTTTCAGGGAAAAAAGAAAAGGTTAAAAAACTTTGAGCAGGAGAAGAAGAAAAAAAGATGGAAACCATAAACTTCAATATCTAAACTGCTTTCTCTCTTGCGACGGTAGACCGAGATTGACAAACTTGAAATAGAGAAAAAAAGGGTAAGCTATACATTTTAGGCTATAAAAAGAATCGATCTATTTCAGAAGCAACTATACATTTACAGTAAAGAAATTTTATTCTATACTTTCCTCTAGCAGAATCATTCAGCAACACATTAGTTTGATAGATTCAATTTCCTAAATAAGATTTTCACCCATAAAAGGGACATTCCGCTTCAGAGCCCTGAATTTTTTTAATGACATTTTTTTTTTATTAACTCAACCAATACTAACTATTTGATCGAAAACTTTGCACGTAGTGTAACTATGTAAGTATGGAATCTTTTATGATGGTGTCTGGGGAATTCTATTTTCTATTTGAGAATTTTTAAACATAGTTTAAATTATTAAATATTGAAGTAACTGGTTGGGAGTAGTATACATAGAAAAGACCAATAACCCATTAATCTATTCAAAATGCCTCATAATCTATCCAAGGGAATTTATATATTTGGCTTACTCTTTACATTTTACCACTTACAGATTTATAAATCCAACAGTACAATTTATACTAATTATAAATTTTTTAAATATTTCTGAAAATTATAATTCCATTCAACTATTTTTTTTTTAAATTTCATATAGTTTACGGAAATTTTTTAGCAAGATTTTTAACTGTATAATGACAAACAAAATCTTTAAAGCTCAATTAAAAAAGAAATGCTTAAACTATGTCTTAAAAATAGTTAAATCACACAGTACAATAGTTAACCAACCTATCTGTAATAATAAAATAAAGCATTCGTGTGACGGTCTATCTGTGTTTATCTCTCTCTATCTCTTTAAATCCTGAATAGTTTGTTCTTCCGTCGTTCTAAAATTTGGACAGTGGGTGAAAGGGCCCTCGATCTTTAATTCGTCCGAAATTTTTCATTAGATTGTTTGGGAGAAACATGTCAAAAATGGAATTTTCTGATTGGTTTTGCATTATAACCATTCTTTTCAACAAAACTATAGATAGTTCTATTTTATTTTTCAAGGAAGGTAAAATCATTGATTTTGTTAGTTTATACATATTACTCTTCTGATTTGAAAGATGAGTTTATTGCTCGGTTTTTTTAATAAATAATTATGTGATATTAGCTATATCAGATAAGCCCAATGATCAACGTAAGCATGGTAGCATACGCGGACTACATCGCAATTTTTTATTCAAAATTTATTTGATACTGAGTGTATATTTTGTTTATAGTTGAATGAAAAATAATAATTGAAGTTAAAAAAAAGTTATTTACTTAAAACAAATTGCCAGGCAAATGATACTAATTCATTAAAAAGAAATTTAAGAAATCTTCATTCTATGATTGACGCCAATGATGCTTAATTAATTTTTGATCGCCTTCCAAGGAGATGAACCGGGTTCGAATCCCGGTTCGATTCCGATGGCTGATCGATACGAATTCAGCATTCCGGCTTGCCCCGACCACAATGTTGACGTAAAATACCATCAGTGGTAGATGGATCATGAGTTAGAGTCCCCTCGCCATCAGGCTAACTGTAGGTGGTTTTCGTGGTTTTTCTCTCCATATAATGCAAATGAGGGTTAGTTCCCTCAATAAGTCATCCACGAAGGCAGATTTCTCCCAATACTTGATTCAGGATTTTCTTGTCTTTTGGATTGGGTTCAAAATTATAAGGCTACGTAGTTAAACATTAGTAGTCGTAAACTTAAAATTGGGTCGGCTGTTAAACGATGGTTATAAAATAAAATCGACACTAAATAAATTAATAAGTAAACTATGTACAAAATGCATAGTACTAAATTTTTAAAAAATGGCACTAATTTGCTTAAAAACATAAAAAAAGCATGATACTATGCTGTTGTTTCTAATCCCCAAGAGGTCCATCCCAATTAGACCAGTTCCATAAGTCCTAAAATGTCCAGGAAGTCTAAAAACAGATGAGGGTTTGAAAAAACCTCGTCGATCTTAAAATCGATACAGTTTAGAATATGCTCAGGCAAAGCCTGAGCAGTCCTACATTTAGTGCCAAGTCCAAAAGTCTTTTGCCCCTGAACATACGAGAGACACCCTAAGTGACCACTTGCAAAGCGAGACAAACAAGTCTGCTGGCTTCTAGGTCCCTCAAAAAGCAAGGCACTTCCAGGTCGTCTTCTGAAATACCAACTATGCGGAGGAGGAACCCTCCAGAGGTCCATAAACATTTTTTTGCACTCTGAAAAGACCTCGTTGAAAGTGGAAGGTAGATCTGGCTGTAAAGGTTCCAAAGAAGCATCTTTAGCCAGTGAGTCCGCCATCTCGTTACCTTTGATTCCAACGTGTAATGGAATCCATTGGAAGTGTACTCCAAAGTCCGCAGAGAGCCTGAAGAGCATTCCCAAAATTGAAGCCGCAGCCCTGTCTCCAACATTCATCCAGTTGCTAAGGTGTTGGATTGAAGATTTGCAATCTGTCAGTATCCATATATGCTTAAAGTCAGGCTCAGCAATATTCTCAACAAGTCTTAGGCCATTTTCAATCGCAATAAGCTGAGATCTGAAAACTGAGCAAAATTCAGAATTTCTAAATTTGAGACTCAATGTGTACGTGGGTGTTTCAATAAAAAACCCACTACCTGAATGACCTTCGTCGCTCTTGCTGCCATCTGTGTATAGTTGTAAAGCATCTGATGGTATTTGGCTAATAGTTTCAAGAGCCATTTGTCTCATAAATTCTGGGTTGTCTTTACTTTTATGGGCCGGGTACAACAGCTCCGTATGGAAATGGATACCAGAAAAATCAGTAACAGGGCTAAAACATGACCTCAAGGAATGAGGCTCAATTCGGCAGGGATATTGCAAGTCTAGAAGATGAATTGAAACAGCCAAAGAGAAGGGACTGTTTCTCTTCAGTCTATGGTTATTTTTCCAATTTTTGAGATAGCAAGAGGTTCTGTTCTGGTCACCAAAACTAATGAGCTTATTGTAGTATTTCTTGAGACTGGAGTTCCTTCTCATGTATAACGGCTGGAGGTCAGATTCAAACAGAACAATTTTATCTGGACAGCTTCGCCTCAAACCTGTAATAATTTTTGCAGCACTAATTTGAACTCTTTCCAATATATTCAGGTTTGTCTCTGAAGCACAGGAATAAATAGGTGCCCCATATTCCAGTATGGGTCTAATAAGTGCAGTGTATGTTCATTTCAAAGTCGTAGCATCTGCTCCCCAGTCTTGCCCAGAAATATATTTTAGGATACTTAACCTCTTTCTACACCTCGATTCCAGCAGTTCGATGTGCTTATTGCCAAGAATCTCCTGAATCTCATGATACTATTATTGACGCTAGTTATATTTAATTAACTTAGGTAAAAGGTACTTAGTGAAATAAAAAAAATCTATGAACTAACAATCAAAATTAATGAAGAAAAGTTACTTATTCGTTTAGGGTTATCTTAAAGTATTGGTATATTATTATTGACGCCAATGGTGCTTAATTTATTTCGGTAGTAGATACTATTATTACTATCATTATGGTAATTAGTGCAGTTTTAATCAGTACCAAATACACAAATATAGGTAAAAAGTGTTATAGTTGCATGTTTAGAATCTATTAAAACTGCATCAATATTTTGCAGTTTAAATAACGATGCTGTGAAATTAGTTTTTACTCCCTTCGAAAGGAATGAGTATCAGAGAAAATTGTGGGATTGTGGTAAATTTTGACAATCATGAGTTGGCCTCGAGCAACAACAGCATTATACCAAATGTTATACCAAAATTATTATATCCAGGATTATCATTTAAGTTATTATTTTAAAAGAATATCATCAAATTTATTAATTGATTCCTTTTTATACCTTTTAGATTTTCATTTTGGTAAGTAAAAAGTTGGTCTAGAGCAATAAATGATTACGCTGCATTAAAGTTTTAGGTTTCATTTATAAAAGTCACTGTTGTTTTTATGTGGTACATCGACACCAAGCGTGTTTATTATCAAACATTATCAAATAGAATTGGTATTCTAGTCTAAAATTCCATGGAGAAATAGACTTACACACTTCCTAATGATGAAAAGTTTACAAATTTTAAAACGAAACTACATCATGGACAATAAATACAATTTTTTTTTAAATAATGAAGAAATAAACAAAACATTTTTTCTCACAAACAGCTCCCTATTGGTACATTTTCACTCGACTGGTAACACGGACGTCCACTCAATTGGTAAATTTGAAAAATGTTCATACTTTTTATGAATTTTAAATGATATAGCATCGATAAAACTATCCTCTTTTACTATAATGTATACTTACCGAGTTAAAAGCCTTAAATGAGAAACTTTCTTAGTTAGGGAACATGTTTACTTCCATTTTTATAATTTATACAATTAGCAAGAAAATTCAAAAATGTTAAATGCCTATTTATCACAATTATAAGCAAATTAGGTTGAAGCTTATTATAATGTTTTACTTTCGATTTATTTTCTGGAATGTAATAATGAAAGAATCTGGAAACGGTCACTCGAGAAATACACACCGGATCGGAAAATTTAAAATTGTCACATTCAATATATTCTTAAAAGCTATTCAATGATGACTAACTTGATCTCTTATCCTCACTTTCTGGAGGTCAGGTGGGGCAACTTTGAACTTATTGCACTTTTTTTTTAATTAAGGATTTGGATTCTCCAGAAAATAGTAATTCTATTTGAGTGTAGGTTTATACATTTTGCTTCACAGATAGCGCTGTAACAGAGGAAAATCAAATATGTTTACAGGCTGTTTAAAATGGCGAATCTCGAGCCCATCAGCTAAAAAGAGCAACTATAATAAAAACACGTTTAAAATATTTAACTGATTTTTTTAAAAAAAATTTTTAAGAAAAAGAATGAAACATTTTTATTTTTATTTATTTAATCTTTTGGGTCTCGAGAAACCACCACTTTAAACAGTCTGTAACCTATTTTAATTTTCTCGGTGCAACGCCCCATGAGAACACAAAATTTAGGCCACAAATAGAGTTACTTTTTCCCAAATCTGCAATAAAAAAATAGAAGCTCAGATTTAAGACTTTAAAGTAGCCCTCTCACCAACAGGTGGTGGGGTGAAAGATCGAGTATAGTATCATTGGATAGCTTTTAAAAACATATTGAATGTATCTAGTTTCGCTTTTCCGATCTGAAGTATATTTCTCCTGATATTTGAACATTTCTAAACATTTTTTTACATTCTGTATATTCCTTAAAAATATTATAAACGAGTTTAGGTACCTTTAATTTGCTACACGTAAATATTTGACATTATAAATAAACAAATTATAGCTATATTTAAATTTACAATCTCTTTTTTCAAAAAGCAAAAATCAGATAAATAATAACGAATAAATAAATATTACTTTATAGAAAAATTCGTCGATTACTGAAAATATTCTATACAATTATTTATTTTTAAATATTTATTAATATTTCTATGCCGATTATCATAACATAAAAAGAGAAACATTTCATGCTTTTCTATTTATATCAGTCCATTAGTTTTACTTACATATATGCAGGGTCGTGTATTCAGTGAGAAAATCTTTAAATTAGACTGCACATAAAAACGCTAATATTTCTTTTAAAAGTAAGTTTTCTGTTCCGTAATAAAAATAATCAGTTTTAAAAACCTTCAAGGAATTTAATCTTTACTATACAATTTTAATTTAAAAAATGGCAAAGCAGTGTGTCATTAGTTTCTACGTAGTAGTTTGTGTGTAACTAATGGTTTTCCTTACCTTTTTTCTGATCTTTTATTTAGCATTTTTTCATTCCATTGAATTATTTTTTGGTTTTGTTTGCTAAAAAATCTGTAGACATCCATTTTTTGTTGAGATATTTTGGAAACATTTTTATAGCTTTAATGACTTCCATTAAGGCCTGAGGTAAACTACTTAACATTAAAGAGTACATTTAAGAATATTCGTTTAAGATTTGTGATTAATATTTTATTTTTTACGTTACCAAAACATGTCTTGAAAATAGTTAAAATTGAAATCAAAGTACTACCACGTGGGCAAAGGCGTTTGCAACAGATAGGTGGTGAAAAAATTTGGTTGGTATATTGCTTAAAACTAAATAAGGATTGGAGAAGGGGTTACGAATTAAAATATTTAAATAGAATTGTGCAGCATATTTGGCTTAGTTACCATTAAAGTTTATAAGTTAGCACTGCCAGAAAGCCACCAAAGTTGGTTAGTATTGTTTACGAGTCCTGATAAAAGAGGAGGCATCAAACAAATACCGATTTTATTGATAAGAATAGAAATAATTAATGAAAAATTTAATCATAAAGAAAATTAGGGTGGCAGCAAAACAGAAAAATCAGGGAATTTATTACACTCAAAAAGTCTAAAAGAATAAATTCATATTTGAGGTTCCTAAATCTTCGATTTTTTTTTTCAAAAAATTTATCCCTTAATAAATTTTTTTTAAATTCTTTAACTTCAACTCGAATGGTAAGTATTTTGTATTATACGTTTTTTTTTGTTTAAAAATAAAGTTTAATGATAAGATTTATGTTAATAAAATCAAGAAAAGGAGATAAAGTAAGTCCATCAGGGAATTTTGCTTTTCTGAATGCTTCTGACCATTGCGAAGATGAAAAATCTTTTTATCGCATGAAAAATTTATAAATACACTCCGGTAAAAATAAAAGCAGAGATTAGCTTGGCTCACTTATTCGTATATAATTCAAGATATTGTGATAACACATCTTAATCCATTTTCCGTTCTTTTATTTAACAAGCATTAATAGATTTTTCACGAAGTTCGATGAACTGTTAGGATGTTTACTGCTTGTTTTCAACATAAGAAACAGTAAAACACCGTGAAATTATTTTAATTTATTATCGAACTGTTATCATGCATCAAAACTTTTTCCAAAAACTAGAATAATTTACGTACACATGAATTTGCGAAACGAGAATAAATTAGGTAAACAGTTTAGGTGAAAATATCAAAGCGTAGAACTTAATGGTAGAACTTAACTTTAATATTCCGTCATGATCGATTGAGGTGAAAGATGAACACATTTTCAACGTTAGATTATGGTAATAGTGATATTAGAGCTTAGTTAATAATATTCAGGTGAGTTAGTTAACGGGTTTAAATAGCAAAGATTTCCATAATGTAATTATTGTTTAGTTTATAATCGTCAGATAAGTTAGTAAATTGCTTCGAAGATGGCATTTTATTTATTAAAGTTGTTGTTTATAAAGAAAATAAACATTTATCACGTTTTTCAATTTCACTATTTCAGCCTTAGTATAAGGGGACTATGACTGAATTTTCAGATCCTTATAAATTAAATTTTTTTTCTTAAAAAACGTTTTCAGAAACATAAGCTCGTGACACTTTTTAAGTTAGGAAAACAAACTTTATTTTATTTTGCTAGTTAAATTATTTTTTTAAATGCTACCAACGTTTAGATATACAAATGCTAATTTAAAAAAGTTAATAATAATTTAGGTATTTGATAAACAAAATTTCAGACACACCACAAAAATCAAACTACAGTCGACATTTTTAGATCCCTCAAGCAATCAGAAGAAAACGTGAAAGATAAAGAAGCCACTGTTGCTTATGAAATATAATTATTACCAATCAATAAAGCTTCTATTAAACTACAGTAACCGTGAAATATTTACACTACAAAACTGAAATAGTAGACTAATAACATTTGCATTAATATAAATCATAAGTTTCAAGTGTATCAAAGTATGCTAACAATAAGAAATGAAAGTACTTCTTAAGGTCTAGTAAATTTAGTTTCATTAGGTGGCTGGGCCACCTCTTCAGAAATTCTGATGCCGTCTCCGCCAAAAAAGTTACTTTTTCCACAATTGAAGGGACGAGACGTAGGGGACGACAACCTACAAGATGGATAGATGACGTTGAAAAGGACCTCAAGCTATTGGGAGTCAACCGATGGCGGGAAAGATGGAGGCCAGATGGAGGAAAATCTGCGAGTCAGCCTTGGCCTGTGAAAGGCTGTTGCGCTTATGAAAAAGAAGAAGAAGTAAAAGTTTATGCCGGAATTTTTAATATGTTCCCTTTTCAGTTGAGAGGAAATGTTCTTTACTAGTTTGTATAATTGCTTTATAATTGAAAATCATACAAAAAAATTGTGGCAAAATTACTGTGACGTAAGGTAATGAAATTTCTGGTAATGAAAATCAAACTATACGGTATTTAAACGATTCATTTGGTAATTTTCCATTCTTATGTAACGGTTTACCGGGAAATCTAGTTTCTAAAATTGTAACACTTCCAACCACACATTTAATAACAAAATATGAAACTGAATAGTAAAATTAACCAAATTAATGGTTTTTATGCCCTTCTCTATGGTATCATAATAAAATTACCGAATTTTACCAATTTTACCAAATTTTATCGAGCATTATAAAAGCACATTTTATTATTTCATTTTACCAAAATCATTACAAAGTGTTTCAGTAAAATTTATCGAGCTTTTTGGTGTTTCAATAGAGACAGAAACACGGTAAATTCTACCATATTCCAGTAATTTTGACCATGCTTTTTTTCTCAGTGTATTTGTAATGTTTAATTCATTTGCATTTTATCAAGATGAAGAGCACGTTTGCACACACTAGAAACATACTCTTTTAGCATTCTAAATGTTGTAAACCGTTCAAATTTTAATTCATAAAATTAATTTATCTTACGTTTCTACAACATTTGAGATTAATACTATATTTGTTTCCTAATTAACGGAATAATAATTTTTTGATACCATTTTAATAACCATACAAAATCATAAATATTTTATTAAAATTAATACGATAATATGCATAGGGATTTAAATTCTGGCAAACTTTTATCAGTTAATAAATTCAAGTTTTGCACACTACTCTAAGGATTTTAATGTAACTATGAAGAAAATTACAATGAATAGATAAAGATTAAATACTTTTGCTTCAAAAAACTTTTCTTTAACAGCTGAAATTTAAAGTACTTTCATCACTCAGTTTAAGCATCTCTTGAGAACAATAGAAACTCTTCATGTTAATAGCTTAAAAGAATAGGTGCAATATTTTTACTTAATACACCTCGTTAAAATTTTTTAACTATTTAAGTACACTTGAGTTAAATTTTTAGAGAAAAAAAATCCTATTTCATTCTTTGAATTATTTTACTGAAAAATAGCATTAATGGTAAAGAATCTACTCATATCTTTTAATAAACTTATTTTTTTAAATAATGTATTTCTGAGAATTATTTTTACTTTGTCATAAAATTATTATTAAAATATTTATTTATGAGAAAATAATTACTATTTGCATTAAAGAAATATTATGATAATTTGAAGAATAATATATAGATCTGAAAAATTTAATTTTATGGTCATTAATTGAACTGACAAAATATATAGATAATAATAGTAGTTGTTATTTAATATTATTATTTGTGAAATTTCTTATGCATTTCTGAACTGACAAAACATCACTTTAAATATTTCATACCCTATCAGTTATCTTTAAAATACATGATCAAATGGAATTAGCAACAATATTATTCATAGACAGGTACTTTTTAATTTTTCTTTTAATTGTTAAAAGTGCTGCTGCTAAATATTTGAAAATATACAATTACTGCACATTTAAACAATCAAATAAATTATATACTGTACTTGAATAAAGCAAAGAAATGTTAACAAGGCAAATTAGGCTATAGAAATGGATTAACCATTGATAAAATGTACAGAATTGGACATATAATGCCTATTTTGGTACTTTTAAATAGAAACAGTAGCAAATTTTAGCATGGCTTTGTTAAGATTTTAATTTAATAGATATTAATATCACTATTTTTAAAAACATCCTCTGACGTGTGGGGTTTTGTATTAACAATATTTAATATCACAATAGCGCTAATGATTGAAAAATACTAAATTTTAAAATTCTTTATAGAAACCTATATGAAAAAAAGAAAAGACATACCTATGCTTATACAAAAGCAAAAGACATGCCCACATTTGTTAAATGGTCTACAAATCATGCATTTTGCAGTAACGTTAATAAAAAAGTATTCATGAGAAAAATTATAAAATTTTATATTAAATTATTTTTAATCGGAATCTTGTTTATTAGTGAAAGTCAAACATTAATTATAAACCAATTGCACCAACATAATCGAAAAAATATAATATGTACAGAGTACCATAAATTTTTTTAAAAAATGTTTTTGAAAAACATTTAAGTAACAAATAAATCTTAAAAGATTATTATTACACGATATAATCATGTTCTCTCCAACGAAGAAGATAAGAGAATAAAAACTCTCAAAATACCGTCAGTATATAAGGCTTCTTTAATTTCAGATGAATATAAAAAGCTAAAAACCAACTGATTTTTGTGAAAAAAGGATAAAGACAAAATATTTAAAAAAAAATATGAAAAATAAGAAGATAATCGGCCCCCATGAATTCAAAACTCATGCTTGAAAACAAAAACAAGGTATACCAAAAATTGAAAAATGTCTTCGAATTTCACTTCAAATGAAACTCTAAACTAAACTAAAAGGCATCAAAAATATGTGTTTTTTTATCAGATTAATAATTGTAGCTTATTTTGCGTTTTTCCAATGAAAATTTTTGAAGTTTTTGGTTCAATACTTTTTTCTTAAATTTTTGAAACAAATAATAAAATATACAAAGAGAAAAAGCTTTCAACAATGCTGCAGGAATATTTTTCATTCGTTGAACAATCGCTAAGTAAATCAACTCAATATTCTTCATTTACAAATAAAATCAATAAATTATGCATTTATACAATTTTGTTTACAAGCACAGCAATAACCAAATTTCCCAAACAATGTTTTTACTTATAAGATTAAAAAAAATAAAATGCTCACAAATTACACCCTATCTTTCGTTCAATTTTTCCATTTTTTTTAATTTTTTTAAAATTCTATAAGGAAACTGGAACTAGCAACCAAAAAGTAAAACTATTTTTTATATCTATATATTATATTTATACTTCCTAAATCATTTTATTCTTTTAATGTGCATATGTGAAAAGTCATACAAAGCAGCTAGATAAAAATTAAATGAGTGAGAAACCAATTCATCATCTTCATTAAAAATTGAGCTGAGTCAGCAAAATTTTCATTACTTAAAGAATTTCAAGTTGAGAAAAATATTCAAATGCCTAACAGCAATCAACCTAAAAGATGCTATGGAATCAATCACTGAATAGTTTTTCCATTCCTTCACAATTCTCCTAAATTCCTCGAGGCTCTTAAATGAAAGAGAATTTTCCTCCTCCATATATTTATATGGTTTGCTTTTATTTATACATTTTTTTAATGAGATTAAAATATTTTTCAGAAATAACACTTCAATAGTGAATAAAACTATAAAGATTGCTGTTCATATTATACAACAGCGGTACCCAAATGATGCTCCGCGGAACCCTAGGGGCTCCGTGGAGAAATGAAATGGGTTTCGCGAGTTAGTACTTTTTATAACCAGTGATGATTTCGTAAACCTCTGAGGGTCGCATTCATTTCATCGACAATCACTTCATCGACAGGCCATTCCATCGACACCACTTCATCGACAGGCCGTTTCATCGACTAGGTCATTTCGTCGACAGGCCGTTTCCTCGACAGGGTTGTTTCGTCGACAGGCCATTTCGTCGACAGGGTCATTTCGTCGACAAGTCATTTCGTCGACAGGGTCATTTC
>NC_092211.1:79026618-79036072 GCF_043381705.1 Parasteatoda tepidariorum | reverse complement strand
TTCAGCTATTTAGTATATATATATTCATAGATAAAAATTTTATGAAGGAGAAAAACTAAAATGCGGCTGCGGCTATAATGAATGTACGTCATAAGTTTCCACCCTTGACAAATTGAAACAAATAATTCTCTATTTGTGTTTAACATAAGCTATAATTTTTTTGAAAAAAATAAAGATAATAACAGTTGAAAATAACTCCCAAGTAATCAAACTTTAGATATAAAAAATAATCTTAAGAGTAGTAATTAAGTAGAAAAATAATATGACTTTTCCTTAACCTCTATTCTACCACAATTTAGCATTTTAAGTATACCGATTTAATACTGTGAATTATTAAATATAATTTATCATGAAACATTAAAAATCAAATTGAAACGAAATAGAAGTAAATACTGCCCTGTAGATTCTTATAAATTTGCACGAAAACTCTTATCTATGAAAAATGAATGGTAAAACGTTGTTTGTTTCCCTAAAATTGAGATCGTTTCGTGTCAAGGTATATTTTCTTCGATTACAAGGAAACTTTTTGCATTGTAAACAGAACATCATCAATTAACTTGGTAATTATTAAATTTAAAGTTCATGAATATAATTGATGCAGCAATGATTTTTTTAAAGTGATCGTCGTGTATATAAGCGAAGCTCACTTTGAAAATTAATTCGTTCCAAGAATAAGAATATATTTTTCAAAAATGAAGTGTTCATTAGTTGCTGCTGTATTGGCTTTTGCCTTCATCATTAGCTGTGTTACCGCAAGTGATGATTGCTCTAATGTGTTAAGCAGCTATTTGAAGAAAAAGCTTGGTAAGATTTATTATTATAATTATTTAGTGCTTCAAATAGAATGGCTGTGAATTTACAACTTTTAAACTGTAATTAAATATTTATGAAATTCAAAACAGGGAATCAAGCAAGTTAGCTATCAGGTGCAGTATATTTTACTTCCAAAGGAGCCCATCGGCCCTAATGATGAAGCACTCTTTCAGTACAATCTGACTAGATCTTAATTCTGAAGATACAATGTAGATATTAAATATCTGTGGATAGGATTGCAATGATGGGTTTTTGTGGTATTCCTCTCAATGCCCAACAAGTTAATTCCACAGTCTCTATTCCCCATCAACAATCGAATTTTTTAAGCGGTTAGAACCGTTGACGCACGTAAAGAATTAAAAATGTTTAATTTGTTTAAACGTTAGGCGATATTTCCTCTTTCTTCTATTTTTATTTATCCAAACAAACGATTGAGTATTTAATAATTGTTTTTATATAAAAAGAAACAACTTTTATTTGAGATCATAAACATTGTCTAGCCCTTTGCTGGTTGTATTTCCTATTGTAACTTTATCACAACATTAAAATTAATTTAAAATATACTTTGCGTAGTTGAGAATTTGATTGGGGTAATTTACACGGACAACTCAAACCAAATCCAGCAAGAATGCTCACTAAGTTCCCGCAAACGATAAACTAAATATTATTATTAATCTGTTTTGATGTTGTAGTTTGTTTCTAGATGTTTCAACTGAAATCTTCAGAATATTGATCGAAAAAAAAAATTTTGTTAAGAACTACAACTTTAAGCAAATATAATGTTCAAAGAGTTGGCAGTCGCACATCATTTACCTTTTTCAAGTTAAAACTTTTACAAGCCTGCTGGTGGCTCTGTGTCTTTGAACTCGGTCAATATAAATATACAATTTTGAGTAGTAAACGTTTGAGTTCAATATGAAATAAACTTTCTGATCCGCAGTTTTTAATAGTTCACAAACACAAAATTGTTCTGGGAGGAATTTAATAAACTGAATGTAGATTAACAAACTGGGTGTGATTTAACAAACTCACGAATAATTGAACGAACTTCATCTTAAAGATGTTTGTGTGCTTATTCAACAAAACACCTTTGATTTAGCATAAATAAATTAAATACATTTTTTAATTTTTTTTATTGAGTATTTATCACTTAAAACATTATAAATAATAGTTGTCAATAGGATGAAAAGGAGAGGAGCATAGTACACGAAGCAGAATCTCAAACCTTGACAACTTCAGCTATTTAGTATGATATTTGAAAAATGAAGATCCGATTTTTAAAATTAATGTATTTTACTATTCATTTTCCTGATAAAAATTTCAATTTATTTACACTCATGTTGCCTGTTAATTATTTACTCAAAATATTTGTTTAAATACTTATAAAATTTGCTTATTTAAATACTTATAAATTAAGTATCATTTTTTTTAAACAAGGTGTCGCATAATATCTCTGATGGTTGGTTTAGCTCCATAAATTACATGAAATGCATACAAAAATAATTACAAATTGCTTTATAAGTAAAAAAACATTATATGCAATTTTTTTAAGTGATATTGCAAAGATAAATAGATAATCGTAGGATTTTAAATTTGATGGCAACAATCAGAAGTTAATGACCATTTTTCCTTCATGACCAAAGCTGCTGCAATGATTCTGCAATGACTAATTTGCTATTTGCAATTAAAACAATTCTACTCTAAATTATTTATTATGCTTTTGTGTCGCAAAGTTGCATATCTGCAGCAAACGGCCAGTACTATCTACCAGATAGTATTGAATCGTCCTTCAATACTATCTGGCCGTTTTGGCTGGATAGTATTGAAGGACGATTGAGCAATCCAATAGCATTTTTCTTGACACAGAATGTTCAACTTTTTTCTAATAAATGCGAGGTGATTTTAAGAAATAAAATTCAATTTGTTGCGTACAAAGTTACATATGTTTATTTCAGGAATATTACACAAATTGAAATTTTTGAATTGTAATGAATGAATTGATTTGAAATTTTTGAATATTTGAATCTTTATGTCCTTTTTCACAATGTTCCAGAAATGCAACTATCAATATTTTCTCATTTTGCGTAATGTTTCAGAAATACAACAAATCATTTTTTTTTTCAATTAAATTACAATTTTATAATGCAAATTATTATTATTTTTATGTGCTTAAAATAATGTATTCTAATGTATTAGAAATTTTTAGGAGGTATTGAGGGTTAAAGTTACATTGTAAAGAGTTAGTTACATTATTATTATTAATTCACGTTCTACTACCAAATGATTTACAACTTTAAAAAAAAGTAATTTTTGTTTTTTTCTGTTTTTAGCTTTATGTATGCTTACTAAATGTCAAGTACTGACAAAAAAAATGATAATGTAATGTTGAACAGCAACAATAATAATTTTTTACTTACTTAAAGTAACGAGTTATTTAACATTGTTTTATGTATTTATTTGTTATTTTAGAAGTAGCAGAAAGTGGACAAATAGAGTGCGCAACGAAGCTAAAAGTAAGTATTATGTTTTGAAAATTCTTTATGCCTCAAATTTGATTACATATATTTACTAGCTACATCCGGCGATTAGCTGGTCCGCCTTTTTAAATAAGTAAAATTTCAAGTACTTCGAGATTTAAAATCGTACAGACAAAAATCAAGCTATTATGTAAATATAATCAACTCACCTTGCTCAAGTAAGAAAAGAGTAGCAAAATAAAGAGTAAAGTAAAAGCAAAGCCAGTAATAATCGCTAACTTGGCGAGATTTATAAAAGTCGCCAAGAGATGTGCTACTCTAGGAATTTTACCAAAACTGTTTCTTCAGTACAGATTGAATCATTACATCGGTTATTAAGACCATTAACATCCATGACCAAAGAATGCAGATTTTTAACATCTCGATGTCTGGTCAAAAATATATTATGATATTTTTCTAATTAATCTAGTTTCTACATTGGTGTCAATAATTTTGGTACTAGCCGGGTTAACGCGAAAAGTCACCAAGCAATGTAAACCTCCATTAACTTAATTTTTCTACGATTTTTTAATTTTTATTTTATTTATTTTTTAAGCACTGAACAAAACAGACGTTAACAAAAAACTAAATCAATTAAAAGAGTAGAAAAAAATAATAAAGAAATAATTGATTTTTCTTGCATTCGGCTAATTGAAAAAAATATCTAACTTTGTTAAAACTATTCAGCAACATTCACAACCAGTTTCACCCGCGAATCAGATTCACCCGCGTAAAAATAATAAAGCTGTCTATTATCACTGGATAATAAAGATTTTACATATAATCTAATAGAGAGTCTGATAATCTGGCCATAGACTGTATATATAAAGAGTTGATGACTTTTAAATCATTTACATACATTTTTCATAACTATAACTTCTTATGATTATATTTATTTCTTTTACAGCTTGCACAGTACATGTGTGGAGGTGATCCAGAAAGAGCTAAAGTTACATTTGTAAGTAATAAAGAAATAATTTAATAATAATAAAGTAATAAAGAAATAATAAATTTTACGGTTATCATACTTGTAATGATTTAAAGTGGTTAGGGTTCTTTCAGAAATGTTAAGTTTTGTGTCATAATTTTTTAGTTAAGTTTTGTGTCATTACAATAATCCACTGTAGGTTATCAATGCAAGAAGTGCATCATGTACATACATGCACTTACCTTCATCATACTTGTAATAATTTAAATGTACTTTTCTTTCAGAACTGCTAAGTTTCTGTCTTAATTTTTTAAAGCAATTAAAAATTATATAAATTATTAAAATGATATAAATTTAAATTTGTTTCGACAATAATCAAATAAAAGACTAATAAATAATTAAAAAAAAATTTTTTTTGTGTATGGAATGGTCTTTGGAAGAAAAAAAAATTATAACTGGATATCAAAAATTTTAGATTCCCCGATATATAGGGAAACACACAAAAACTGAAATTAACATTCAGGGTCAAAACTTTTGATCACTCTTCTGCCCAAAATATTGCGACCATATTTCTTAAATTGAGATTGACCCATATTTCGATGGTCAAAAATCCAAATGAAGGAGACAAAAATATGTTAATAAAGAGAAGATACGTTTTTGTGTCTCCTTCTGTAACTCAATTAATAGAAAACATGAACTAATTAGCATATTTGAAATATTTCTTTTGAGCCTTTAGAATTGGTACTAAGTTTGTGAATGTGTGATCATTAAAACAAAAACGTTGTTTAATTTAATGTCTTTTTTCCCGCACTGTGTCTAGGATCTCAAAGTTGTGAATAATGTATAGGTAAAAGCATTAAGAAATAAATGTATGTGTTCGTTCACGCGTCAGACTTTGTTTACAACACCGTTCAAATTCTGAGAATTTGTGAATAAAATATGCACGATATTCAGTTCTGTAGAAAAATAGTGATTTCTCAATAATTATCAGTCTAGCTTTTTAGGCCATTATGACAATGAACTTTACATTCTGTTAGATTATATTAGTACTTTACTTACAAGACTTAGCTTTTACTCACAAGAGGTATTCAATATGTCCTAGTAAGTACGCAATAAAGCTTAAGAATTCACGTGTAAAATGAGCACAATATTCTGTACTATAGTCTATAACAGGGGTGGCCAATCTCTTTAATAGTCGAGCCATTTTTCAAAATTTGAAATTTTTAAGTAAATAAAAGTATTAAATAAAAGTACAAAATATGTGTATTGAATTTAAATATTAAAAATTGAACATTTATTTTACTTCTCTTGATAGTTCTTTAAAATTTGGTGAATAATTGGTGACAGCACTTCTCAGTAATTCTTTGAGATGCTGTTTAGTTAAGACTGATCGGTGTTTGAATTTCACGAATTTTAAAGGGGAATAAAATCATTCACATAAGTACGTTGTTCCGAATATTGAAATAATTCGACAAGCAGCCTTTTTTAATTCTGGATACTTCGATTCTGGTACAAATTTCCAAAATTCGGAACATACGGAACGATAATAATTTTTTAAAATATAATAGTACAAAAATGAAAAGGGAACTCGGGTGCATTTATCGAGAGCCGCAAATAATCCTTCAGCGAGCCGCAGGTTGGCCACCCCTGGTCTATAATAATCAGTCTACATAATTGGTCAGCATCTATGATCTAATTTTGTAATTCGGATACCTCAAAATCCATCATTAGTTACGTACATGCATCCTCTCAAGAAGTTCAAACATTTATTTATAAAATTTTATTGTAAATTTATGTCTTTTAAAATAAATTTAAAATTTATTTTCCATTCCATACTCATATTTCTACAGATTGATCATTTTGTTTCATTTACAGCCAAAATTGGTGGAATTTATAAAGTCGAAATCAGCTGATGAAAAACAGGAAATTGGCGTAAGTCATAATACATCTTCTTGTCTGCATACTGAATTTAGATATAGTGTAAAATCCCTATTTTAAACAGAATATGAGATTTCAATTCAAGCTGTTTCTCCTAAAGAATAATGCAGCGTTGTTCAATCGCTTGATGTGGAAGCTTAATAAGAATTTTTTGTGCGGTTCATATTATACTGAGCACAGGGGTTCGTTTCAATTGGAGATGCATAAAACAGACCTTAAGACTCCAAAACTTTATTATCAAAAACTTCCAGAAAATCCAGCTATTTCTTACACTCAGTTACAAATTAAATTGCTATTTAGTACATAAATCACAATCTAGTGACAAATCACTTTGAAACCTCAGACTGTTTAAGGAACTCATTAAGGACTCGCAAATCAGAACACAAGAAGACTAATAATCTCTCTTTTACTACTTCTGCGAGGCATACTCCTATTTGTACTGGCTTGGTGACGAACTTTCGATATGATTCTAGACCAGTGATTCTCAACCTTTTTTTTGTTGCGGCACACTTTTAACGATTGTAAAATTTGACGGCACACAATGAAAAAAATTAGATTAAAAGTTGTTTAATTACCTATTTTACACTGTGTTAAATAGTTTGTGATAATAATTTTGAATGTGAAATAAAATAATATGTACTACAAAAGCACATTTATAAACGGATTAATTATTTCTTTCGACTAATTTTTTATTAGTTAGTAACAGTTATTTAGTTTTTTGCTAGTTATTAATTGTTAGCTTGTTTTCTATAGTTATTAACTGTTAGTTTTTTTTTAACATTAACTATTATTTTTTGTGATTTCTTGTTAACTAGTTTTTTTGCTAATTATTAAATGTTAGCTTAATTTTTGTTAGTTATCCTTTGTTAATTTGTTTTTTATACATTTGTTTTTTAGTAATCCTTTGTTAATTTGTTTATAAATTGCATAACTTACTTCAATGAATGATTAGCTCTTACAGCATTTTTTAAAATTGTGTGTCATATGCAATTTAAATACTTCCATCTTATTTTAAGATTGTCAGAGACAAGACAATTGCCGACAAAGTTGTTTCCGTGGTTAAAGCGTGAAAAAATTATAAAAAGTATACATATACACTTTTCTTTAATTTAAACTTTACTCATAATAAAAAAAGCATTATAATTTTTATTGTATAATTTTTAATATTTGGCGGCACATTTTAACAATTTGGTGGCATGCAAAAGTGCCGCGGCACAGTGGTTGAGAATCACTGTTCTAGACAATTCTCGTATAACTCCATAAATATTAGTCTACCACTTGGAAAGCAGAATTATCAAGAACTATCATATCGTCGCCAAAATTATCTCCGATTTGGCATAAATGTCGATAAACTTAGCTTTCCATAAGAAATGCATTAAGAGTTATTTTCTCTCTGCATTACGTTAAAATCACGCGACTTTTTTGTAAATTTTCTAATTAAACTGTTCAGTTAGGGTCCGTTGAGATATTTAGCCTCATAACAAAAGAATAGATACAAAATTATACACCTATTTACAAATTCGTAACAATATTGTATCACCAAGTTAACTTAGGAAATAACTCTCTTTAATATTTCAAAATAGGTTTTAATCTACGGGGTGATTATAAAAAAACTTAACTGACATATGACCCTCCGGACAGAATACTGTTTGATGGAACCTAATGCCCTCTCACGGTTTCAGTTACAGTGTTCATAACTTTCAAAAACCCAGCATATTTCAAAATTTTCTACTCTTACTTTTTTGAACAAAGCGCAATCTTTACAGTAAAATACCTAGAATAGATTTATTCTCTGATGTACTTAAGATTTCTTTACTTGTTTGCAATAAAATAGACGTCATAAGGAAAAAAATTAACAGTACAAAATATTCAATAATACACACATGTTTAATTAAGTTTATAGTTCTTATGAATATTAAACAGCTGTTGGGGACGGAGAGCATAAATAACTCCGTTTTGGGAAAATAAAATTTAAAAATTTCTTTAGACAATGCATTTGCGATTCATCCATATGCTTTTGATTAAAGAGTTAGAGAAGAAATTACGAACCAAGGATATCATTCATTCGATTTCAGCTTATATATTACGAATAATTACTTTAAATACGTATATTGCCAAATTATGCAAAAATATATAAAATATCACTTTTAAAAATGTACTAGTAATATATATGATCTCATAAAAATAGCATAAATTTATAACAATACATTTAGAACGTGGATAATATTAGCTAACAATTATTAAAAAAGTTAAAATTTTTGAAGTTAAATTATTTAACTGAAAATAACAAAATCATAGCTACGTTTCAGTTAAAATTCCTACTACAATTGGATACTTACAGCTCAAGAAGAGGAATACATCTCATGGTTGTGCCTAATCACGTAGTTGTGCAAGGCTTGCTAAAGTTAAAGTTTTTAAGCTTCGTTTATTATCATGTTGAACCAATTCTAGGATCTGATTTAATAGGATACCAGCAAGTGATGTCACGCGTATGCGTCAAAACTGATTGGCTACTGAATCATGGCATAAGCAAATGCTACAATTTACCCACGCGTGACGTCTCTTGCAGGCATACAATTATGAAAAAGAGAGGAATTGCAAATTTTCAAAATAAGTTTTAAAGGCAGATTAATATGTTTCAGTATTTTAAGAGATGAAAGTATATGCAAACTTTTTTTTCAGTTGTGAACTTACTCGCTATTGTTTCATAAAAAGCAGTGAATTATTCTCTTTAATTGATTGTACTTAAAAATGCTGATGTTTTTTTTTCCCCATTAAAATGTAACTATGAGCTGCAATCAAAAATAATTTAGCTTTGAGATGGAATACAATTTTTATAAATCCTCCGGATCACTGGACTTGATATAAAAATTTCAAACAACTTAATTTCTTTTTTTTTTGAAAAACAGTTAATAACTAAAGGAGCTACTTATAAGCAGAATAAACTTTTAGTTATGGAGAGATTTAGCACTATTCCTTAGCATATTTCAGCTTCTGTAATAGCATATTTCAGTTTCGAATGTTCCATACAGTGCAATTACAACAGAACAATCTCAGTTTCAATAGGACATGAGCAGAACATACACCGAAGAGCCATTACATTATAACCACCCTGCTAATAACATGTAGGACCACCTTTAGCCCTCAAAACTGCTAGCACCCGCCGTGGCATTGATTCCACAAGGTGCTGATAGGTAGTCTGAGGTATCTGGTACCAAGCGCTCACCAACTGGTCCTGCAATTCCCTCACATTGCGAGG
>NC_092211.1:78947373-79025779 GCF_043381705.1 Parasteatoda tepidariorum | reverse complement strand
GATTCAGAAATATATACTATTCTCATTAGTAAAAGTCAGTCAATGTTGCAATGAAATGTGAAAGGAATAATATATTCTTAAGGCTAATTAGGAAAAAACACGCACTGTTTTGATTGAGAAATTTAGTGAAATAATGAATAAAAAAATATTTTTTTTAAGAATCGAAAATGAGAACAATCACCAAATACTGATTACAATTTCGTATCAACCTTCCAGCTTCGATAAATTTCTAAAACTGCATATAGATTAAAAAAATAAATTACCAGCTCTTAAGAGCATTAACAAATTGTATTACGAACCATTTTTTTTCCTTTTTATATTTGCTTGTTAATTGTAAATTTTTATTTTATAGGATTGCTTTTCCCAGATTAGTAAAAAGGCAATAACTGAAGCAAATATTCCTGCTAATTGCAAAGTTACATTTGAAACACAACTAAACGAAATGAAGAAGAAATTTGCAGAGGCATTATCAAAATAGAGAATCTACATAAGACAAAAAAAAAGTTCATCAATTATAAAACATAAATAAAAGTTATGATTATACACTTGTCCAGTTTTTATCTATAAAAATACAATGTAGAGTTTATCTATGTGTGTCTATCTCTCTTATTAGTTCCAGAACCGTGTATGCTAGCATTTATATGAGTTCTAGCGTAAACTCTTCAGAATTTAAATCAATTATTGAAATCTTTAAATCTAATTCCGCTAAAAGCAAATTCAAAGAATAAAATTTTTAGTCAATAATCAATTTTTAAATTTTTTTTTTAAATTGAAATAAATGAGATGCGTTAGGAAAACTTATAGAAACAAAACAATAATTATGTTTTTAGAAAACAATTACTATTGGAGATTCACAACATTGTTAAAAACGCTATTGTAAATTTCATAAATTAGAGCTACCATTTAAAGCTATCAAAAAATTAACTATTAGGAAATAATAAAAAAGACTAACTATTAGAATGTTAAACTTAAATAAATGACATGCAATAGAAAAACTAGCAGAAACTGAACATTAGTTATTAGCTGCTGCTCTTGCGGGAGCACTTGGATTTAAATTTTAACTATTTGTCAGAGATGTTTTAACTATTTGTTAGATGGATATTGAATTTCAGTAATAATTTAAAATCTGTTCAGCAGCTATTAAATTATGCAAAATTCCATAAGTAAGAGTTCAAGCAATTTCGGTACATCAAGCAGCAGAAATATTTTATTTTATAACCATCGTTGAACAACCGACCCAATTTTTGGGTTTAGGACTACTAATGATCAACTACGTAGCCTTGTAATTTTAAACCTAATCCAGTAATTGTAATTTTAAACCTGGAACAAGTATTAGGAGAAATTTGCTTTCATGGTGGACTTTTTTATGGAACTAACCTGCATTTGCGTTACATGGAGAGGAAGACCACGAAAGCCTTCTATGATTAGCCTGACTTCAAAGGGGCTCTAACCCATGATCCGTTTACCACTGAGAATATTTCACGCCAGCACTGTGGTCGGTGCAAGCCGGATGCGGAATTCGTATCGACCAGCCATCGCAGGGATTCGAACCCGGTTCACCTCATTCGAAGACTAACGCTCTATCCCCTGAGCAATCGCGGCTCCAGCTGAAATATTAAAATTATTTGCATCTTTTCCATGAGATAAGATAGAAAACTCATAGGATTACTTGCATAGTATTACAGTACATTGCTATTACTCCAAAAAGGCCAGACACAAATAATTGGTATGAAAGCATTCAGCATCATAGCATCGTTAATGTTTAAAATTTCTAAAATCATTTAAAAAAAAGGATAAAAATCAAATCTAAATAATTACTTCGTGACTAAGTTTTTATTTCCGTTAAAGTGCAAAATTATTCTAAATAAATACTTAACATAATACTTACCAACTCTTCAACACTGCTTAAACTATCGCTTTGGAATACCTAACAAAATGAGTCTGTGTAAATACTTAAAGTATAACAAAATTTTTTACGTTTCTTAAATTATTACTTAAGATAACCTAACAAAATGAATAATTATAGATAAATTTAGTGTTGCCAATTTAAATAGAGAAATGCCCGCGTTTTTCGTGCTCCATTAAAGAAATACATAGACACTTTTGAAAAACAAAACAGCATGCCTATTACTCATTTTCCCTTAATGAAATCATTATTATTAAAGAAATAATAATTTTATTCATTAAAAAATTATTATTAGTTGTGTTGTTAAGTATAATAAAAACACAATATAGAACACTTTGTTCATATGAACTGTTCGCTTTTAATTCTTCCCAACTTATAGCACAGTTTTTTTTTCAGCCTTTCGTTGTCCACACAAGAAAAGAATTCGCAATCACAACGAACTATAGGGGGCGTTGTCGTATGAGACGAATTCCTGCGATTTCCATCAGAACAGTCATTCAGTTGCTCTGTAAATGTCTTCAGTGTAGCATTGTAACGTTCCTTCTTTATTGTGACTTATTAAATTTGAAAAAGATAAATGTTTGATATTGTTTCTTTTGCAAACGAAAACAAAATGGTATCTCTTTTTTTTTTAGAGAAGGAACATCCAAAGCACATCTGAAAAATATTTCTAAATAAAGAGATGCATCTTCTTATTAGAGTTAAAACCAAATGCCTGAGAAATAGTTTTAATAAATTTAATGATATAACATGAAAAGCCTATTTAAACTTTACATTCCATAGTTTTAAGAATCATATTACTTCAAACATTAAAATATGCAAAAAGTATACATAAGCTCACAATTTTATGTAATTTAATTTAGCAAAAAAGTTTTTTGAAAACAATTTTTATCAAAAAATTTAAGTTTCAATAAAAATCATTATTTAGAAACTAAAAAACGTAAAATAAAGAATGCTTACGAAACGAAAAAACGATTCTTAAAATTCCTCACATTAAAATAAAAAACTTTCATGTTTCTTTTTTGTTTTTATTCATAATCGGACGTAGAAAACCATTCTATAGAAAATTATCATCAAATAAGAAAAAAAAATATCTACAAGTAATTTTTAACAAAGGTAAATTATTAACAAGTACAAGTAAAATTGTAATACTGCTTTATAAATCGGGAGAATTCCAAAATTATTTGTTCTTCGTTTATAAACTTTATTCTCAAATAATATATACATAGATTATCCATTCATTACTTTAAGAGGACATACCACACAATAAAATTTTATAATTGCAAGATCTCGATATGAATTTCAATATGTAACTGAAAAACAGAATAGCTGAACTCTAGTTGAAATTTATCATTCAAAATTAAAAAATACTTACCAAGAAAACTATAAAATTTTATTAATTATCAACATAAATGATATTATTTCAAGTAATTCGGATGATTTTTTTATTGTTGTTTTTCGAATTATATAGATTCAGAAATATATACTATTCTAAAACTATTACAGTTCTGCACGTTCTGAAATCATATTTATCAATTGGAATAAAGTAAGAAATGTTTTACTTCACTTTAATTTGTAATTAATTGAAGACAAAAAAATGGATTTTACCGTACTACACACATCAGTACAGTGTGGAAGTTATCGGTTGCAAGTTTGTTGACAGTAGAAAGGAAAAAATTATTGGGAAATTTCTTCAAATGTTGGGAGCGTTCTGTTTCTGAAAGATTTACCAATCTACTGGTTCGTTTTTTCAAGTTCGTCTGTCTTTTCTTTAGGGAAATTTTGCTTCTTATTTGCTACTAAGAAAATGGCGTTCGACTTTGCCAATGATTATGATGGAACTAAATGCCTGATATTTTCAGGCTCCCGCTAGAGGGCGCACTCAAGCGTTGGAATCGCGAATTTAACATCAGAAATTTGTAAACATATGTGCTCACACTCAGTGGCGTACGCAGAATTTTTTCAAAGGGGCGGTGTTCATAATTTTCTGAAACTACTAAAAGAAATTCGAGTCTGTAATAAAGCACTATTATTTCCCTAATTTAGACAGCTGGACAATTTCGACTTTTCATTTGGACAACATTGTTTAGTTAAATTTTGATTTGATTTTTTTAAGTTTAAGAACATAATGTAATATCTTCTAAAAAAAGGTCCAATGTCATATGGGTGGGAAGTAACACTTTGAGGGCCACTTTGACATTCATCAGATTTTGTTATGCTAGAAACGTTTTCTTCAACGGAAGTATCACATTTCTGTACAACAGAAAAACTTACATTGGTACTAGATGCTGCCACCTCACTAATTTCAGGTCGCGGTTTTTTCTCAAAATAATTAAAAATTGTTAAATTCTTGCGTTTTGACATCCTGAAGATTCAAGAACAGTATATATATATATGGATTGGTACAGAAATATCCGCTATGCTACGATCTCAAAGTTTCGAGCTGGAATGAATAACTTCAACGAGCACAGTATCTCCAATGGTATTGTTACTGATTTCTTCACTAGTCGAAATAGTGGCGGCGACGGGTTCGGGGATTGAATGAACTTTTTGTTGAGATAAATCAAAGCAGATTTAGCGACAAGCTCCGAAAGACAAGCGGCAGAGATAACTCTTAGTCTGACTAACTGCCTCCACTGTACTCCGTTCCCCCTTTTATATAACTTTTCACCGCATCTCCAAAATTCTCGAATTGTCTCAAAGACGACAGAACGTCTAGGATTCCAGAGTCATCGCGTAAAGACCTCGCGAATGACAGCCAGTCTCGAAAACTATACTGGTAGGACAGAAAGGAACCAGTCCGTAACAGTATCACGTGAATTTGGTTTCAAAAGTACAACCCTATTATAGTAACAGAGATGCCAATTTGCTCTGGACAGCAAATATATATTTTAAAGTGGTAGTTTATCAATTGTGACTCTTGGTTTTATAAATTCAATTTAGTAGATTTTTATCCACCACTATTTCTAAATAGTTCGTAGGCTTATATAATTCACCACTTTATAATACTTATGTTATGCTATACCTTTTAAAAAGCAAGCAAAAGTAGTCAATTATGTGCAAAATTTATTTTTTAGTTATTTACCGTTTTTTAAATTATTTTGGTGTGTCCGGAGCAGTTGGCATCTCTGTAGTAAATGTTTTTTTCAGTATTCTGAGAAATATAGCGAGAAAAAAAAAGTAGGCATAAGGCAGATAAAAATATATGGTCTTAAAAAGTAATAGCTCAATTAATTTGAACTAAAATTTTTATTTTTGCCATTCTGTCTGAGCTCAAGGGGGGTGTTTATATATATATATATATATATATATATATAGAAGGAGAGATATCGCGCGGCAAACAATGCCCCTAGAATGTATGGCTATCAGTTAAACTGCCATACAATATAGGGGCCTACTTTGCCAAGAGGTATTATCTTTCCTACAAACGCTCTGATGTACAGAGGTAGGCGAGATTGCTCCGCCCGGAAGACCCCTGTAAAGCGTATAAATGAAGAAAAAAAATTTATCATTCAAGTTTTTTTCCCTTTATTTATTGTTACACATATATATGCAAGCTTGTGTGGTCAAGTATGATTTTTGCAGCTGTAAAAGCAGGTAAATGTTAGCTCATAGTTTACATAGAAATAAAAACAAGCAATTGACCAAAAATGAGTTAACAAGTATTTGCTAAATAAAATGAAGACTATTGAACTTTTTCGCTTTTTCTCAAATTATATTAGTACTGTAAAAATTACCAACTCTTTTGATATATTTACTAGATTTTACCTCTTTTACTGCCAAACAAAATGGTAATGGAACCACATTTTACGTTAATTTTACTAAAAGACATGACGAAAGCGCTTGGGAAAAAATTACCAAACACTTTTGTAATTTTTCCATAGCAAAGTAGGCCCCTATATTGTATGGCAGTTTGTAATTCTTCCATAGAGTAAGAAAATACGGTAACGTTTACCATATTCAAGTAGTTTTGACCATACTTTTGTCTCAGCGCATGTGTAGAGGCACTAAACTAAGTTATTTTTCAAATAGAAAAAAATGGTGACCTTTTGAACTGCAAACATGCAACTCGTACGAAAACCATGTAAATCTAATGAAAAAACACTTTTTAGCGTTATAGCATGCGAAGTTGCGGTTAGGAGAAGTTTTCCAGCGCAAATTTCTGTGACCTAAACTCTACTTGTCGGCAGTCCAAAACGTGGATTTATCGGGAGAGAATACTTATACACTCGGTTTTCTATGCATAAATGAAATTTTAAAAAAATAAATAAATAAATAAATATGAAATCTAAAGTTTGGATTTCATTGATATTAGGAGAACTGAAACACTTCTATCGTAACTGAAACAGGTCTATTGCATCGAATAATCTTGTATTCAACTTTTACAGCCCTGCATGATTTAGTTCTTTATAAAATCACAAGCGCATCGCAAAAATTACAAGGTTCAGAGGTTCATTGAGGAAGAAAGAAATGTGCAGAAACCACGGTGGAATTTAAAAAAAACTTAGCTTTCGATAGTCAGTTCGAGAATTATTAACTGTTGAACTTTTATAAAATAATAACATCCACGATGATTTACTGCCCGCTGAAATACATCCACAGGCGAAATTTGAAATTTGGCATGCTTAGAAGAATATTTTCATTCATGCTCTGTATTTGTACTTTTATTGAAGTTCCAATATGTTCGAAAGTTATTGCAATTTCTGGTGCTCTTTTCCGCGAATTTTTATTTCACTTTTTTAAATAATTTTTATTTATCCGTTGGTGTAGAAAAATTGATCTCTCTCGAAATATTCATTTTATAAAATTGTACTTGGCTTAATACCAAAAGTAAAAAAAAAGGAAAAGAAAGGGAAAGAAAGAAAGAAAGAAAAGAAAAACAATTAAAAAATAAAATTTAAAAAAAATTAAGAAAAAGAGATTAGATGTTGCCTGATATAAATCTTAATATTTATATCGAAATTTTTACAAATGCAAACCACTTAAGAGAGATAAAGGCAATTTCCAATATGAACTGTTGTACGCAATAAGGTTACCTTAAAATATATTGTTGACTTCTCATTTTTTTTCTTACTGGGTCAAGCATTCCGCATTCCTAAATTACGCATTCTTTTTTCAAGTATAGTTGATTACTTTTCAAATGCAAGTAATCTTTCATTTTGTTACGATTAATATGCCAACAAATTGTTCGCGCATAAAATTATAATAATTATGCATATTATAAACATAATGACCTTTAAATAAATAATATCGAAATTTAAGGAACAAAAACAAAGATGGATGAGGATTAACCACGGAGATTGGAGAGCAAAACAAGTTCGGAGTGGAGTCTTCTAGAACAATAAATAAACCATTCACAAATAAATAAATAAATAAAATAAAATAATGAGTTGCTGTCCTTGATATTTTCATGCATCGATTTAAGCTTATTTTGCCTTTTCTAAACGTATCAATTTATTGGAATAAACTAAAAGTTCATTAATCATGAAATATTGAAAAACAAATTAAATGCAAAAGCAAGGTACAATTGAGCAGCAGATGCTTATAATTAGCACGAAATGTCTCCTATATGGGAAATAAATGGCAAAACATGTTATTTTTGTTTCCCAAAGATTAGAATCATATTTGCTGATTTCGTGTCAATCTATGTTTTCTTTGACTAAAAGGAAATATTTTGCTTCGTGAACAATGCATCATTCATCAACATCGTAATTCTTATTTAATGAATTTCGTGAAGACCTATTTGGCAGTTTTTTGAAATTATATAAATACGCAACGCTTAATCTGAAGATAGGTCCGTTCTAAGAATTTACCATTCAAAGATGAAGTGTGCATTAGTTGCTGTTGTATTAGTTTGTACCATCTGCATTAATTTCGTCAACGGAGATGATTGTTCAGGTTTAATAAAAAGCTTTTTGAAGAAACAGCTAGGTATGATTTATTATTATTATTATTGGTCTTATAGCTCCTAAGACGATGGTTATGTTTCCTGGAACTTATAGCTTGTGAGATTTAAACTTATAAAATAAACGTTTATTGAATTAAGTACAGAAAACCAAGCATATCAGTTATCAGTAGTAACAACACCGCAGTTCTAAAAGAGCTGGAAAAAGGAAAGGATAGAACACCTCCTGGCAAAAGAAGCGGCCCATTTCACAATTCTTCAGTTTAATTATTTTTAAATTTCTTTTTTGAATTTCTCCAAATTTTCTATGTTTTATTTGCAATTTAAAAACAGTATTCAAAGAAATATTATTTGTTATACAATATTAGATAGTTACTGCCACAAAATGTCTAGAAATATGCGAAATAAGAAAGCATAATTTAAAAAAGAAATAGTGTTTTACTCACATTTGTTGTAGAATTGTTGAGCAGTATAAATGTCACACCAAGACAGTTTTCATATCAAAAATGTTCTCACACGAGATAATTCTATTCAATCGATTGAACAATAGATGGCAGCACAAAACTGAAGCAGGAATTAGTGTCCCCATTGTTACAGTGGCAAGCCCATATTATAATGTGTTTTGTTCTTCCAGCAGGTTTATTTTATAGGATCATGTGGGTGGAAAGTAATCTTCCCGAGACCAACGAAGGGGTCAATTTTACAGAGATGATTAAAAAAAAATCGGACGTTAAACATCGAACTTATCAGAATTAGACGGGTTTTTTTTAATATCATATAGTGTTTTACTTCGAATTTTTTGAGTAGTAAGCTGACAATATGAAAGAAACTTTTCAAGAGCACGGTCTTTTAAACTCTCTCACTCACAGTATTGCATTAAAATTTGATTTTTCGCTTAAAAATTGTTGCGCAGAATGTCTTTTATTTTGCGTCAATATATTGGAAAAAAACTACTTGGTCAGTTTTTTGTTTAATGAAGTGTTTCTTAAACAGTTGAAATGTTTAAAAAAAGTTGTAGTCAATTGACTGAGGAAAAACTTCTAGCTTCGGCTTCTTCAGGAAATTTTTAATTTTATTTTAATGTTATTCTTGAAAATTTATAGTTTTATATCAAGAAGAAAAATAACGTTTTCCGATTTACGCATTCTAGCAATAACACTTTCAAATGCATAATTTCAATTCATTGATAATTACGATTTCCCTCAATGATTTGTTTAAGTAAAAAGTCATTTTTCTGTGTCAGAAAAATAAACTAATATTCACAAGATCATCACTTACTTAAAATCATGCTGATGTTAATCAAGCAAAAAACTGCATTGAAACAATAAAAGTTACTCAGATTGAAAAAAAAAAAATGTGGAAAATTTTAAATCATGTAAATTTTAGTTGTAGTTTGCTTGTAGACGTAAGCTTTTATAAATTAATGAAAACATTCAGATAGTAACAGTCTTTCTTTTTTAATGTATTTAATCCGAAAATATTCTATATTTTGTGCAATTAATAAAAGCATTGATATTTTTAATGCTTTTATTAACTGTGACAATGTTACAATCACTAAAGCTGTACAACATATATTCTTACTGTGATTTGATTTTGTTTTCAAAATTGTCACATAGATGTTTTTCTAAATGTGACATTGATGTTTTTTCAAATGTGACATTGATGCTTTTTCAAATGTGACATCGATGTTTTTTTAATTGTGACATTAGTCAATTTTATAATTCTCGATAATTTCTAATATTTTTTTTTAACCATCGTTTAACAGTTTTGAGTTTATAACTAATAATGTTCAACTAATTTTCAACTGTAATTTTGAACCCTAGTAGAAGTTAAGGGAATTCTTGAATGAAGTACAGGACGAAATTGCCTTCATGGAGGACTTTTTGATGGTACCAACCTGCATTTGCGTTACACGAAAAACTTCCACAGTTAGCCTGATGGGAAAGGGACTCTAACCCATGATCCGTCACTAAGGTTATGTTACATCAGCACTGTGGTCAGAGAGGGCCAGGTGCTGAATTCATTTCGACCAGCATATCACTGAGAACCCGGTTCATCTCATAGGAAGGCGAGGGCTCCATCTTTTGAGCCACCACGCCCCAATTTCTTATAATTGATGATTTTCGTACTGGGTGATTTTTAATTGTGATATTTTAGTAATTTAATAACGTTCTATAACTAAACACTTGATAACTCAAGCCTGACATTCTTTTTCTAACTAAAAATATATTCACCAATGGTTTATACACACGAAACAAATTTCAAATTTGCGTAAGCAGCAAATCAAAATATAATCAGTCTTGAACGTCCAAAACAACGATATCGGAGACAATCACAGCGGCTATATTGTTATTTATTTTTAATTTTGATGTATTTAATGTTATTTTCTTTCATTTTCATTTCAGATCTCGCTCAAAGTGGACAGGTAGAGTGTGCCACGAGACTAGCAGTAAGTGTTTTTCGTTTAATTTATTTAAGAGCCACTTTGGTTTTGAAAACAACTTATTGTTTCGCTTAAAAACTGCCTTATATCTTGAAATGATAAGCCCCAAACAAAGAGAAATAAGAAATATCGATGTGCTCGAATATTGAAACTTCACGCAGCTCTTAAAGCATTTTTCGAAACTTTATTTTTCTCAACTCAAACAAATCTTTACTGATTGACTTCAAATTTAAGCTCTTTATTAGATAACAACCATTTCAAATCGTAGAATTATCTCACTTTATAGCAAAGTTCTTCTTGAGATACATTATATGATAATTATATGCAATGAAGTAGAATAAGTGGTGTAAGAATCAAAACTCGTCTTTTCAAAATTTTCAAAAAGTGACGTTAAGCTCATTGTCTTTAATTTATCCATAATAACATGTAGATTGTCTTCAAATAGTTACAGCCGATCCAATTATGGGTTTACGCTACTAATGCTGAACTCTGTAGCCTTGTGATTTTGAACCTAATTCCAGAAGACAAGGGAACTCCTGGGTCAAGTAATGGGAGAAATTTGCCTTCGTGGAAGACTTTTTAACGGAACTAACCCGCATTTGCGTTACATGGAGAAAAAGACCACGAGAACTTTCCACGGTTAGCCTGGGGACAAGGGGACTCTAACCCATGATCCGTCTACCACTGAGGATATTTTACGTTAGCGTAGTGGTCGGTGCAATCTGGATGTGGAAATCGTATCGACCAGTCATAGCAGGGATTCGAATCCGGTTCACCTCATTGGAAGACGAGCTCTTTTTCCGGAGTCAATTCTCCCCCAGGTTTTTCGATACAATCTAGACTACAACTTGCTTTATAAAATAAGTTGTGATGACAGAAAAACTTTTCGCTCACCAAGTCAACTATGTCTACGATAGATAAAAATTTCAATAAGATTTATGCATTCGTTTCCGAGATGCTGTGTCAATCTCAGGTTGATAAACCGAAAGTGAAGAATTTCTAAAGGCTCAGCTCTGTCTCTCTTAATGTTTTTTTTTTCCAATGTTACAATATTAGCAGTATTTTTTTCCCAATGCCCACCTGTGTTAACATCCATCAATTCAGGCATATACAGGGCGATTTTTGTTGGCCTCTCTTTCAGGGGAACCATATTAGGTGGGCCAACGTCACTCCTACAGTGAGGACAGATAGTACAGAGAAGGAAAGAACATTTATGCCTTGCCCGGGATTCGAACTCAGAACCTTTCTGATGCAAGGACAGTTTCCCGTCCCCTACACAGGCCGGACGGCATATTAGAAGTATTAGATACTTAAAAAATAAGTTTGATAAAGACAAACTTGGCACATGAAGCAATGCCTAGGTATTGTTTAGATAAGTAATTTTATGGTGCTACAAGAGGGTTAATTTTACTAGAAGGAACAAGAGGAAAAGAGAATAATTTTATTTCGCTTTCTGTTATAAGAAAAGTATAATTTTATAATAATAACAATGTAATATTAATAATAACTGGATTAACATTCATAACAATTCGATAGGAGTGTGTGCGTACTTGCTTGGTATACTCTAAAATTGGTGTTTTTTGGTGGTGTTAGGTAATACCCTAAAATTGAAGTTTTCAGAAAAAAGGGCTCTTTGCTTGGTATTCCCTACTGTGATATTTGATTCACTAATTAATTCGAATAATATCTCTCATTGTTTCTCTAAACGAGCTTAATTTGACTAACCAGAAAAAACTTATGCAGTTTGGTAATTAACTATTATTTTTTTTAATAGCTCGCTCAGTACCACTGTGGTGGTGATCCAGAACGAAGAAAAACCACATTTGTAAGTTGAAAATTAACTCTTATTAAATTTTATGCATTAAGTTTTTAACACAGAACTACAATGTCTGTATTAATCAATTTGCTTCTGATTATTTCAGTAAAAATAAATAACCGTCATGGTAATAGCCGTCATTGCCGGCCATTAAAAGATAGAGCAATGAAAAACAAGCTTGGCCATGGCTTGATACGTGTTGTTCATTCCCTGTCTATTTTAAATAATATAGCTATTTACAGCTATTTTCGGGGCATTGCCATAAAAAATATAAATTAACCTATTTCCTGAAGGAAATCGTGGTGTATTCTTTATTTTCATTGATGTGTAGGTCACGGTTTATTGAAAATTTATTGAGAGACGACCATTATACCTATTGAATTTTTTTTTACTTGGATGATACCGTTACAGCTGTTCAATACGTTCCAACTCCGATTAAAGTTATTATGAGTGTATTATTGCCTGGTTATTTTGTTTGTTTTACATCAATTTATCTACTTATCAAATTTTGTTTAAATCAATCATCTGTTTCTTAAAATTATTAATGAAATCAAAAAAATACCTTTAATTTTAAACAGCAGTATGTTAAATCCGTGTCTGTTTTTGAATAGTCCAGCGAACTTTAAATTTCAACATCCCCTAATTTTGATGCTTTTATTTAAATTGTTTTCAACAATTAATCAAAATCCTTCATATGTATCATATTTTTGACTGTGATCATGAATCGTAAATTACTTGATTTGAGCTTTGCTTTTTTATTAATTAACTAATAAAATTTAGTGTCCGTATGCCAGTTTATGTATCTAAACCGGTCCATGTATCTATGTGCTCTAAATAAAGTCATAAAATTTTAATAACATTAAAATTAGTAGCTTACTGCTGTATACACTACAATCATCAAAATTATTTAAAATTTTTGGATTTTAATTTTAAAACGTATTTAGTGATTTTAATTCTTCGAAAATTTTGTCATTTTTCAGTAAATATGAGTAACTTAACCCAAAAATAGACTAGCGATCTTTTCATTTTTTTTTCTTTTTGCAATTTTATGCACTATGCTTTGTTAACGAAATCATTCGATCAGTTAATCTCTTTTAAGTTTCAGTGATTGCTTTTTTTTTAGTTCTTGTGGGAAACAAACTGTACTTTTAGCTCAAATTAATTAATACTGTCATATTTATACTTTTGCTGAATATTTATACTTTTGCTTTTCGAAAGGGCTTTAGGAAGCATAATAATCTTTCTATTTATTAATAAAAGTGATAAATAGACAAATATAAAAGCTAACGAATGAATTTATGTGTAAAATGAGCACAATATCCTGTAGGGGAGAGTTGGATAAAAACTGGATACGTCGCCTAGGGACCAGACTATTGCAGCTATCTCGCGAACAACGACAGAAACTTGTTATTCGATCGTGATTATATCACTCTCGGTGTGTCCCGCCTCGAGATCACTAGTTGATAGAAAGTTGTAGGTCTCAGAACGTTTTTACTCTATTTTCTTTGCAATTTTCTACATTTACGTGCGTTGTTTTTTTGCATTGCACTGCCTACATACATGGAATTACAATTCCGATGAGTATTACGTTTGCTGAAGCATTTATAAACGAGTATTCCCATATGAAGGCTATCTAATTTTTCTTTCAAGTTTAGGCAGCTGCCCTGTTTGTTTCGAAAAGTATCGGATTTGACAAAACAGGACACTTATGAGTTGGATAAAACGGGATTAAGTTTTTTATGTCCCGTTTTATCCACCTATTTATTTGTTAGCCTATTACTTCTACTATATTGAAATTATAGTTACTATATCATTATTATTATTATTATTATTTCTATTATATTGTTATTACTATATTGAAAGAGAGGTAAAAAAAGACTCGTACAAATACATTGACCCCTGAATTGGTGGCAGTGAAAAAGTTGGACAGATATGAGACAGTATTCAATGCTGAACAAGAAAAAAAGCATGAACATGTATTGACACTAAAAGAGAGATTATTTAGTCTAACTCTAACGGACATACGAATGCTAGCGTTTGAGTTAGGTGAGAGAAACAATATTAAACATAATTTTAGCACAGGAAAAAAATTACTGAAAGTGTTGGTTGCATTCATTTTTTGGCAGACAAAAATAACTTAGCCTCCGAAATCCAGAACCCACGAATATGGCCCGAGCAAAAGGGTTCAATCGCACTGCAGTTAAGCAATCTTTTTAACATTTGAATTCTTTATTAGGTAAACATAAGATTACTCCAAATGATATTTAAAATATTGATGAAACAGGAATTCTAACAGTGCCAAACAAGCCTTCAAAAGTGTTGAGTCTACGAATCAAAAAGTAAGTAGGTAGCTTGTCTTCAGCCGAACGAGGAGTTTTGGTTACTGTTGAAACATGCATCAGTGCAGCTGGGGTATTCGTCCCTTCTATGCTTGTATTTCCTCGAGTGAAGGAAAATCCAAGTCTCATGGATCCCAGGATCGTTTGCAGTGTATCACGAGCCCAGCTGGATCACTAAGGAGAGCTTCACTGTTTGGTTTAAAAAGTTCGTAGAATTTTCCAACCCTAGGCATAAGAAGCCAATACTGTTGCTGATTGATGGAAACAACACCCGCACCAAGAGTTTTTAACTTGTAAATTTGGCAAGAGAAAATAATGTAATCATCTTAAACTCCCCCCCACCACATACAACTCATCGCCTTCATCCCCTGGATGTCAGTTTCATGGCTCCACTGAGCGTGTATTATGAACAAGAAGTTCGAAAGCGGCTGTTCAACCATTCAGGTAGGTACGTTATTACTTACGAGGTTGCAAAACTGTTCAACCTACTCACGGGCAGCTGCTACAAAAAATACCGTTAAAGGGTTTTTATAAAACTGGCATAAGTCCTTACAATCCCAACGTCTTCCCAGATCTCTTGTTTCCACCCTCTGTCACTACTGATCACCTGATGTCAGACCTGCAACAAGAACCTCCAGGCGCTGGACACCAGACTGATGTGAGCAAAGACCAAGAGCAACCTTCAACATCTTCGAGGGACATCGTGGGAGTAGACCAAACTGCGACATCCTCATGGGGGAAAGGATTAGATCTATCTTGTTATCGACCAAAGCTACCCTTTTCCATCTCCCCAAAGTGTGCTCTACCTGTACCTCAAGTAAAAAGACTGCTCCCAGAAAAAATGGCTGATAAGAGAAAGAAGAAAACTGTAGTAATAACATCACCTCCATATAAAAGTGCATTAGAAATGGAAGAAGAAGAAAGGATGATTAAACTACAAGAAAGAACCAAGATAATTGAATAAAGAACTGTTAAAAAATTCCTCTTAAGGGTACCAGACACATCATGACAGTGAAAATTATGGAATAAGCGTTCATGTTTGAAAACCCAGGAAATCTTTAAAAACATATGTAGTATCATAATTTTTGTGTACTTAATTACAAAACAACAGTCTATATAAAAATGTTAGAAGCAATAAAATCCCATGAATACAATTTTTAGAAATTTTGCTTTATAGTTTTCTAAAAGTTAATTATGCTTTTCAGTTAGTTTTACACAAAAAATTAAACATTGTAAGCCCTGTCCCGTTTTGTCCAACCCAGGTATGTTAAAACGGGATATGTAAGAGTTTGGGAAAAAAAAATTTCCTATTTCACAGTCATTAAAATTAGTTTAAAATATGTTTTTTCTGTGCTTCAATAAGTGAAGCAGCTACAAACAAAATAATGTGTGGTTCTCTTAAACAGATTTTCAGTAGCAAGTAAGAACAATAATGGTATCCCGTTTTGTCCAACTCTCTCCTACGTGTCTTTCTAAGGCAGAAAGTCAATCTAACACAGCGCGCACTTTGACGCCAAAAAGGGCGACTCAATTAATTTAAAGTTTTCTTATTCGAATAAAAGAAATAGGTCGGATGAGATGCGGAAATTTATTTAGGTTATAATTTAAAAGCAATTTTAATTCCTTCGTTAGCAGTAAAACGTTTGATGGCATTGAAGATTTTTAGAAGAAATTCTTTAACTTTAACGGGTAAAATTAAAGCTCAAACACAATAAGAAATATGTACAAAAGGTACATGTTACCTGTCAGCAACTCTGAAAGTTAATATTTTTTAACTGTCGACTGAAACATAAATTAAGCCTATAATAATCAGATGTTATAATTGGTCTGCAATCTAAGTTTGTAATTGGAATTATTTTAATAGAATATCATTAGTTATGTAAATATATCTTTTCAGATGATTTTTGGATTTATTATAGATAGCTTTCTATGTCTTTTTTGGAAGCTTTATTTCTTTTGAAATATCTTTTGAATGCCATTTTGAAATATCTTTTGATTGCCATGCATATATCTCTGTAATATTATTCTTTTTTTTCTTCTTTAGCCCAAGTTTGTAGAATTTATGAAGTCGAAATCAGACGAAGAAAAGCAAGAAGTTAACGTAAGTTAATAAAAACATATTTTTTAATGTACATAATTTTGTCGAGTGATTCCAAAAAAAATATCAACCTGAGTAACTTTGCCAAATTTAGAAGAAAAAAATCTAGAATATCTTATTCTTAAAATTGCCTTTCTCAAGAACTATTCCAGATAGCATGCAACCTTACGGTAAACGTTGTATTTTCTTTTTCATTTCATTGGCATAGAAAGGTTGAATAATTAATCCTTTTTTAAACTTACAAATATTAGTATGCCAAGTTTGTTTCTTTAAAGAATGAGCAAAGTCGTACAAAAAACTTAACCAAAAATCAAATTTTTTAGGTCTTACTGTAAATCTTGTTTTGCCTTCTTCTTCGTTTCTTTTTCATTTTAGCTTTGTCCATGCTCTCAAATTCAGCCTTTTGTTTGATTTTAAAACTTAGTGATCAGGCCAACTTTCACTTTTAAAATGTTAAAAAAGTATATAAAAGCTTGCGCAAATAAACCTTATTTTAGTGATGGTCATAAAATCAGAATTAAACCTTGAGATGGTGAAGTGCAACAAGGTTTATAAAAGATTAGCAGACTAACCATGCAAGCTTGAAATTTTGTTAAGGTTACCTCTTCTGGTTAATGCGATAAGAGGCTCATATTATTAAGCTTGCCAAAACAATCCTCTTATATCGAGATTCAATCTACTAAAATATCTGCCAAAATGAATCTAAAATCTCTCAAAACAAGACTAGAAAAACTTTCTGAAAGCGAGGATGAATCATCATTCGCAAATCAGGAATGCAAAGCGGTCTCAAACTGACGATGAATTTCCCTTCTAAAGGTTTATTTTAGATTTCATGACCATCACTGAAACACGGTTTATTTGGTCAAGCTTTTATAAACTTTCTTTAACACTTTAAAAGTGAAGATTGGCCTGATCATTAAGTTTTCAACACAAAAAAGAAAAAAATTCATTTGAGAGCCTCGACAGTGCTGGAATGAATTAAAAAACCTGTAATAGTACTGTTTACAGTATCTGTAAATAAATCTAAAAAGTGATCTATTTTTCTAAAGGTTTTTACATGCCTTTATTTAATCAAAAAAGAAATAAGCTTTGCATATTAATATTTCTACTCAGTTGTAAAAAAGGATTAGTTAGTCAACCTTCCTATGCTAACCAAATAAAAATGAAAATATAACGTTTGCGGTGAGAACGCCTGCTATCTAGGTTGCTTCTGACATCAAAATCAACCTTACACGATTATCTGGTTCCTATCATCAAAACCAACCTTACACTGTATCTATCAATCCAAATTTATTTGGCTCTAAAATTGAGTAAAATAATAATAAATAATTATTCAGAATTATTGATTGTGTGGAATTATTTTTGAACAAATGAATTTCGCAATTGTAAGCGAAATGTTCTTAACTGGGCTTCTTTTAATTATTTCAAAATAAAGTAACAAAATACTGACGAAAAATTATTTTCGAAATTTAGATTCTCCACTTACTTAGAAAAAAAAACTCGAAAGCAATAAAAAAAATTTAAGAGGAAAAGAAATCAAACTGTATGAATAATATACGCATGTTAAATTTAAACAATATACTTATGCTTAATTAAAATAATGCATACATATTTTTAAGACAATTTTCGCATGTTAAGTTTAAGTAACATAGCATCGTTTGAGAACTTTATATTTTGGACATAGTTCAGTATGTCTGTTTCATAGTGGACACAGCTCAAATCGCATATTTCCAAAAATTGACATGACTCAAAGAGAGCGTTTAAGTAAATTAAAATACCTCAAAATACCTGTTAAATAATAGGCATAGAGTAAATATAAGAGATAGAAATGAAAGAGCATAGCTCAAATGAAAAGGGGCATAGCTCAAGATGAGTAGTTAAGAAAATGAACATACCTCAAAATACATGTTAAAAATGGGCATATCTCAAAATATATGTTAGAGAAAGTGGGCATAGCTCAAAATGCATAGTTAAGAAAATGAACATAACTCAAAATACATGCTAAAGAAAATAGATACAGCGCAAAAAGTACTTTTAAATTCACTATTAAAACCAAATATTAACAACTTAACCATGAATGCCGCTTACTTTTTTAAACACTAAATATAATCATTACGAAAAAAGTCAAAGACTTCGGGATCGGGATGTAACTTTTCAGACCATCTCATTCAGTTTTAAAAATCTTAATTTTACCAAAATATCTTTCTGAAGCTCGAAAGATCAAGAAATCAAAAAGCTATCAAGAAATGAAAAATAAAAAAAAATCCCAAATATAAAAATATTCTTGTCTCTAGAGGGCCACAGACTTTATGAAAACTTTGCCTTCGAAGAAAAAATCTAAAAATAGGTTTAAAATGAGTTTTACAATTTTTAAAAAGTAACTAAAAACTGAAACAAACGTGAGTATTTTAATTAATTTCTTGATCAGCGCTACATATTATTTTTGAAGGAAATATACCGGTATAAATATACTTTGATTCAGATTCTCTGAACGATTAAGTGATATTTAGAAAAGAGAATTCCGACGATTATTAGCACATATTTACTGTCACTATTATAAATTATAGCAATCGTGTAAAAGGAATTGTAGACCTTGAAAGTCTGCTGAAAAAAGTAATAACATTAAAAAAATTTACTAGGTGATTTAAGAATGACCGCGCATTACGAATTTCCTTAGAATCATTATTTAATTCTTCCAATGAAGAAAAATGCTTACAAGAATATTCTGAAAAATGGAATCAAATGCATATTAATCCTTTTTTATGCATTTTGGGGTTCATCCATTTCCTTAAAGGGGCAAATTGAGCTGTGTATGTTTTCTTAAATACGCATTTTAAGCTGTGTCTGTTTTCCTAAATACGTATTTTGAGCAGTGACCTTTTACTTAAATACGTATTTTGAGCTGCATCCATTTTTTTAATACACATTTTGAGCATATTTAGTTTGTATAAAAATTGAAAAACTTATCGGAGTTCAAGAAACTTCTTTTGAAGAAAATGCGATCAGAACTTGCGAAGATGATGTATATGCGTGTCCATTTTTCCCTTCACCAACAAATTTGCTGGGAGTGAGTGTTTTACTTTTTTCTCAACCAACTACGTATTTGTATTTAAGTAAAATACAAAACTATGCAACTCAACCAACTATGCAACTATGCAACCAACTATGCAACTATGCAACCAACTATGCGTTTAAGAAATTTATGCATTGGTATAAAATTTATTGTGCAGTTACTGATAAGTTATATGTTGAGCCATATGTTTATATAACGATTTGTTTTTCATTAGTAAAATTCTATTCCATAGGAGTGCTTCATGCAGCTTGGTAAGAAAGCAATGGATGAAATAAATATTCCTGCAAACTGCCAAATGTCTTTTGAAGCACAGTTGGCCGAAATGAAGAAGGAAATGCAAAAACACCTGTCCAAATAGTTCTATATGTTATCTAAAATGAAAATTTACTAACATAACATGAATTAAAGTAATTACCATACATAGGACTTTGTTTGCTCTTTTTTAAAAGACAAGGAGTGACTACAATTAAATGTGTCGTATGAATGTAAAGATTGGTTTGAAAGTCAGAGAGATGAAGAAGACGATTAACGCAAAGATTTTCGATAATTATTACTAGGGCCCGGATTTTGATGACATTTGCATTTTTTATAATTTTTTGCATTTTTGGACATTTTTTGTCCTCTAGAGCATTTTTTTAGATTAATAGGGCATTTTTTTAAAACTTTGGGGCATATTTTGCATTTTAAAGCATTTTTTAAGTTTTCTGTTAATTTTTTCCAATTTTTATTATTTTTTTTTATCAATTTTTAGTATTACACTCTCTTCCAAACAATGAAAAAATTCTCTAGGATATAAATAAGACGAACCAACATCTTTTCAAATTGAAGAAGAATTGTCAGTAAGTGAGACCGTCTTTCTCAAGTACGCACCAATAACATCAGTAGACGTTGAAAGAAGCTTCTCCAGGTATAAAAATTTACTTTCAAACAAGAGACGTTCGTTTACATTTTAAAATATCAAAAAACATTTAATAATCCAATGTAATTCTGATATTTAGTAATATTATGATATGGAAGTTGTTATGTTCATTAAAATTTCTATACCAAATGAAAATGTTTTGGAGTCAATATATTTTCCTTTTTTTTATTGTTATCTTAGGATATAAAACATATTTTTCAACCTTTAATAAACGTAGAACAAGTATTGCATTGCTTTATATTTTTTGATATGACTCCTAATAATTTTAAAGAGTAAAACTTTGTTATAGTTCAATATTGTTACTTTATTTAAGTCATGTCATAAGGCATTTTTAGCGCAATTTTCGCATTTTTAGAGCATCTTTTAAGGGCATTTTTTGATCTTTTTAAGGGCATTAGTTGAGATTTTTTAGGTCATCAATATCCAGGCTCTAATTATTACATACTTCCAAGTAGTTGATAAATAAAAGATCATCGAATTTTTCAGTATTATCCTTCGTTACTAAAATCAGCACAATTATAAAGAAAACACATATGCTCATGGATTCAAAATTACAATCAATTAAATGCTTCTTCATCTAGAATTTTAAGACTATGCTTTTAGTCTCATGAATATTTACAATTAAAGAGGCAGGTTTAAGAAGTTCTTAATTCGAGACATAACACGAATGTTATATTCTTTTTGTTACCTGTATCGGATTGTGCCACATAGTATAAATCGCAGACTGTTAAAAATTTCTCTCAAAAAATTTATAATTAACAACTTATTAAATTTTCATTTTACTATATTCAACCAAAACAGTCAAATAACAATAAAAAAGACGGTATTCAAACTGTTAACTGTGAGAAAAATCATTTATTGTCTGTTTTCACATAATACAATTAAACAACCAGAATTACGTCCACGTCAACTAGGCTCACAGCTAATGAAAATCGAACTCACTCTCTTCGAAAGTTGGATGCTAAGCCATGTGGTAAGAATTTTGAAGTCATATTTTTATTTTCCACCACCGGACACCTAACATAACAGTGGATGCTTAATAACCATATAGCAAAAGGTGTATGGTGAAGATCTAATGAAGACAATTCAGTTCGCAACAGTGGGGTACATATTTTAGCCGAGGTAGCTAATCGATCATGACCGTCTGAACAGGGGTTCGAATCTCAGCGTTGATACCGCAGTATTTCCTCTATTCTCTTAACGAACGCATAGAATTTCCAGGTTTCTTTACTCCTCAATTACCGATCCGGGACTATTGAAATACGAAACTCTCGCTCACGCATAGATGACAACCCCACAGAACTGCTTAGCGCACAAAATCTATAATTTGTCCTATCTTTCACGATATATGGCCCCCTAGTTAAACAAGTTAAGCCTAATTACACGGTTCACTTAACAAAACACAACACAACCACAATCTAACTCTAATGTTCATTAGCTAACGAAAGCCTAGCATAACCCTGCCCTAAAACACCAAGTAAAAATTCCTTTTTACGATTTCGATACCATGCTTGTTGTAAGTGGTTACAAAATTGAATAATTTCTCATTCACGGTTTTTTAACCATACCAGCTGTAAACAGTTTCAAACTAGTAAAAGTAAAGAGAGGATGCTCTCCGTAAATTTTATGGGAAATTGGATGGACAGATTTCTGCTGTTTATTTTAGAATAATAATTCCAACAATGCAGTCATTCCACAAAAAAAAAAAATGATGGAGTATTATATATGGGTTTATAGCTGTAAAATAGGATTACAATACATAGCTCATTTTCAGAGATCTGGAATAAAATATTTGTGATAAATATATTATTGATATTTTTTTTTAAAAAAATCATATAAAAAAATTTGATCTCTTTAAAAATTAGATGATAGAAAGAGGTGTATTAAAATAAATTAACAAGATTATTATGCTTGATCTTGAAAAGAAGAATGGATACATTAAATTTTCCCGTAGTTCTATCAATCATTGAAAAGAAACGGCTAGAATTTTGAGCTTAATAAGCTACAGTGAATGAAAATTAAATTATAAAATATACTCATGTTATAGCCAAAAATGCGATGTAAACTGATTCTGACGTTAGAAAAATTAATAAATAGAATTGAAATAGAAAGAGTGATAGTAGAACTTGGAACCTGTGTTCACTAAACGGAAAAATATATCTTCTGAAGGTCTCACTAAAGTGAAAGCATCAAAAAATGACCAAAACTATTTTTTACTATCGCAGAGTTTTATTATTGAAGTTAATTTTCTAGAAAACTGGAACTATATCATAATTTAAATGTACTGTATGCATAAGTGTAAAATGGCCCAATTCTCTGATTAGCAGAATCATTGAATGTAATATAGTCGCAACAAAATCGGTACATTTAAGCGAATTTGAATTTTTTGTTCTGTTTTGGTACAGCTTAATAAATTGAGCATGTTTCAAATCAAGTTGAACCAATGTACCGTTTAGTTTAAGTAGAATTAAATTGCATAATGTTGTGGTTCAACTTATCACATTAATTGAGTTGCAGGAAATTTTAATTGTTCAACACAATTCAAGATTTCTAACAGTGAATACTTCTTCAAAAAAGTTAAACACAGTTTTCACAATTAGATATTTAATGAATATTAAAAGCATTCTTGGATTTCAGTTGAGACTCTTTCCAATTTCTTTGGCGTGAAATTTGTTTAATTTTTTATTAATAATCTCTTCGAATTATTATACTTTATACGTTATACAAAATTAATAAAATATTAAAATTGAAAATATGTCTAACCAATTAGAATGTCAATTTTCTTTTTCTTCTGCCTGTTTAAATAATTTATTTGTTAGCTTGTGAATAAATTAAATATATGTTTAAACATTAAGATAGAAAATAATTACACTTGTTCAAACTTTACTTTTAACTTTAAAATACTACTGTATTTGTTTGTTATTTAAAAAAAATTATATAATTTTTACGGGAATGCTTTGTAAAGATGTGCAATAAGGCACTATCTGAAGTAAATATTCATAAAAATTTCAAAGAAGGATTTGGTTAACAATGAGCAGATTTTGCGCATAAATATGGGAATCATTTTTGAATTAGATTTATATTTACTCAAAGCAATAGTCCTATGCTTAATCAAAGTTCAAACTAAGGCAAACAACGTTGAAGAGCACATCATTATTTTTAATCAAAGTTGTTAGCAAAATGTTGAATTCTCCAACTGAGCTTTTATCCACTAATAACTCGAAATTTAAAAAAATTAAAGGAACAAATAAATATTGTACTGATATCAAATAAGACTTAACTTACATTCTTCATCGAGAAATTTCAATTTTTGCTAACCTTTTTAACTGCGATAGAATTGTTAATATTTTATAGTTTCCATAAAACATTAAAATTTAGTTGACCATGCCTTAAAGACAAACAATAAACAGTCTGCGCAAATGCAATATAATATATTTATATTTTAAATATTATTATTTTGATTATCTTGAACTTTAGACCGATACCTTTGCATCATTTTATTACTTGCCTTCTACTTTTTCTTCTTCTCTTCGTTACTCTCATCAAATTTATGTTTTTTTTATTGAAAAAATATTACTTAGAAACCCTCTTTGTACCTTTTTTTTCTTCAGAAAAAAATGCTATTTTTTATCACTTTCAACACATTTATATAAAAAAAAGGGCATTTTATGTCAAAACTTATTTATTGGCTTTAAAACTTCAATCCATTTGAAAGAACTATTCGTGAAGCAGAAAGTATAAGAGGCAAAGGAGTATACAAAAAAACCGTGACGTCAGATAAGCTTAGACTTTATACCCCCACTGTAGGAGGCGTTGGGGATGGAAAAACAACCCAAAGAATGCTTTTAGTCTCTCGCGTCTGTCATCCCCAATGAAGACAAGGTGATGTCGCTTTGCTCTCTGTGTTCTTCTTTCAGGAGGATGGAGATGAAAATGTTGAGGTAGAAATAAATCTGCTGCTTATGATATAGATATCGCTGCACTAGAAATGTTTATTTTGATCTTGCAATAAATACACATTAACTGATTAATTTTTGTCTCAAAAACTAATTAGTAATATTTCAGAATTCATGAGGTAATACATATGATTTACCATGAACCGGTAAATGATATGTTTAACTCATCAAGCTACACAATAGAAGTTTATTTTGATCTCCTAGTAAATGCAGATTAACTGATTAATTTTTGTCTCCAAAGCTAATTGGTAATTTTGAACTGATGAGGTAAAACATATGATTTATCACCAACTGGCAAATCATATGTTTTATCTCATCTGCACAATATAAGTTTATTTTGATCTCGTACTAAATGCGCATTGACTGATTAGCTTTTGTCTCAAAAACTAATTAGTATTTTCACAATTGATGATGTTTTTTTAATTTTTTATTTCCAATGGCAAGGCAAAAAAGTACAAATAGAAAGATGAAATAAATGACGAATGCGTAGGATAACAAAGAAAGAAGACCGAAGTCATTGCCTTAAAAGTTCTCTTGCTTCCAAATATCTTGAGGACTCAGTGTGTCCATGAAGGGCCCCACATAGAAGCAGGTGGTCCCTGCCCAATTTCTCTCCAGATTTGCAAAGTGGACAAAAAGACCTATGCGGTATAAGTGAGCAGAAAGACAATTGTGGTCTGTATATAAGCGTATTGATGATGTAAAACTTATGATTTAGCACGAACTGGTGATAATTACTTGTGTACTTCTTAAAATATACATATTAGGAGTTTTTGACGCGTAGCCTGCTGGTGATACTTTTGTGTCATACTGATTAAATTTGAAGCACTAGTGTAATAAGAAAGTAAGGTAGAAAGGAAGTAGAAATGAATCGCTGTTTAAGATACAGATATTGGTGTGCTATAAAAGTTGATGTTGATCTCACAATAAATACACATCGACTGATTAATTTTGTATCTCCAAAACTGATTAGGTATTCAACAATTTATGATCAACATACGATTTATCACGAAATAGTAGGAATCACTTGTATATTTCTTAACACTAGATTAATGATGTATATAATGACACAATTTCTTAGAATTTTGTACAACATATAATTTTTTAATAGTTAAAAAAGCAGCTAATAACTTGTTATATAACTGTAAATAATATAAAAAATATCAAAAATTAATTTTAAACAAATTTCTTTACGCATTATTTATTCTTTTACAATCCAGTCATTTTGACTGCTTTTGGGCAATATAGGTATATAATAAGTTTCATTCTTTCTAGTGTTAAAACACGTAAATTAGGAGTCATCAAGGTATAGCTTACTTATGATATTTCAGTGTGAAAGTACAGTTTCATAAGAAAAAGAAATATTACTGATGTATCAACAATTGGCTTGTCGTGGTAGCTTAGTGGTTAGAGAATCGGACACCGATCCAGAAATATCGGGATTCGATCCTCGACTCCGATAAGACCCACCGAGTTCATGCGATATACGTACTCGCAAAATCTGTGGAATCGAAAGTCTTATGGTCGGTCGCTGAGCTGTGTCATGGATACTGGGATCTGGAGAAAATTTCACTCCCCTTCAGATCTATGTCTAAATTAAGGAAGTGGCATCACGAATGAATGGTAGTGCCATCTATCCGTGGGTTTCTGAGCTAAGACTTACTTTCTTGCCCCTATGCGGTGCTTTCTGTTCAAATGAAAGGTACATCTTCTTGACTTAATTTGCAAGAGGCTAATGGCTGAAGAGCTAGGTTTTTCCAAGTATCATTAGAAACAACAACATAATTGGCCTTTATCAATGCATTACAATTGTTTCAAATGATAACAAGAAGCGTACTAAATTGAAAAAACAACATAAATGTTTCAAAGGCCTCGACCTTTCTTATTCAGGTTAAATTTTCAATTTGTGTTTTTTTTTCCATTTAGCAAACTTTTGATGATATAGCTTTATTATACAGTACGATACCTTTCAAAACAAGTAGAAAATAAGGGGGTGACTTTATTAGATTATGTGTAATAGAACTTGAGAATTTTTAAAACTTCTGTGAATATTTCTTCAAAACTTAAAAGCAATAAAATGATGTGATAGGATGCGATGCAACTATGTACTATTTACTTACTTAAAAAACTGTCGTATACAGAATTATACTGTCATAATTTTGTCAGAAAAATTTACAGAAAATCTGAAATATAGCACGCTTTAAAAAATAGTGAAATTCAGCTATCGAAATATACTGTCAAATCGAGTAAACATCCATCATCTGTATAGTTGTGAAAATAAAATAAAAAGGATTACGAGCATATTTGGAATTTTCTCTCCCTGTCACCACCACAGAGTTGAGACAGTAGTATATGTACCAGTATACCAGCTCCCAGTATAGTAGTATACCAGTATTTCACCCCTATGGTCACCATCCTTTCGACAGTTACCATCCCTTCGAGGAAAGGCCTTTTCATCAAAGATTACTTGCGTTATTTTTTCAGCTGCGTGGCAAATTTAGCATTTAAAAAAGATTTTTACCCTCTATCTAATATGTCCTAAACAAGGAAAAAAAACGACGTATTATTTCTATTGTAGTACATACATGGTGACTTAAGTTAGATTCATGGTTTTAAAAAAAGTTACAACGGATTAACGGTTAAAAAAAATCTTGCAACAAATTTGTGCGAAAGAGCATACATTTTTCCTCCCAGGATTTCATTTCAGTACAATATTTTTTCAACAGATTGCACTCCAAGTTACAAACTTGTAAATCAACGAAAAAAAACTGAAAATCATATTACAAATTATCGAAATTTTTCAATGAAAGAAAGTCATGTAATGATATCTTTGAAATATTCACAAATGTCATAATCAGGGGATGAAATTATTAAACTCTAAATCGTAAACGAAACAATAGGCTCCTAATAACAACAGATAGAAGGAGTTTACAGCTCCATCTACATTAAAATCTTTATACTAAAATTGAAACTCTTGAAGATAAATGTCATATAAATTTGCTGCAAGGTTTTTATTTTTAAACTGTTTCTTAATAGAAATGTTTGAAAATCGTCAATCTAATTTAGGATACCCCACATATACTGTACACGAAACGAAACGTTTAGAGCTACCTCGATTGTGATTTTTTGAAACATGCAAATACTTTGAGGTACAAAAACTTTAATGTGCTGCTTTTGAGAGATCAAATGCAAAACGTAAAATCAAAACATAATTTATCAAAAGACATTTAATTTATTTTAATATAATTTATTTCAATCAGTTACTAAAATCATCTAATTTATTTCAATCAGTTACTAAAATCATCTAATTTATTTCAATCAGATACTGAAATCTATAACTTTTCTTTTCTGCTCGTTTCCGAAAATTTAAAATTTGCTCATTTAATATGCCAAAAGTTTTTTTTTTCCATTCTTTTTTCAGTGAGATAAACTTTTTTTTAAATGTACTAAAAATTAACTTTATTAATTAGTTAATTAAAATTTGAAACTAACTTTACTAATTAACTTTACTAAAATTTAAAAAATAAATAATTAGTGACAATTAGTGATATTTCAAACTGATCTTAACTATGCTTTATATGTTCACTAATGAAAAGATTTTTCTTTATCCTTCAAATTTCAGTTTTATTATAACTGCGCTTAATCTACTTTAAAAAGTTGTTAAATTTCAAAGAGCGATATCGGATTCTTTAAGGTAAGTAAGGCCCTTAAACGTAAAAAGTAACTTTCAAAAAAATTCGATTTTTAGATTTTGATATTTTTTAATTATCTGTTTTTAAAAAAATTTTCTGAATCCAAAAATGTATAACACTTGCATATATTACACTTCTAAGTAGTTTAAATTAGCGAAAACAAAATGTAAACAAATAGTTCCCCACTACTTTGTTGCATAATTTCGATTTCAAAAATATCCAATTGGAAAAAAAATCCAATTGCAATAAATTCTTATAAATTTATTTTTTCTTATATTTATTTATTTTCTTCATAAATCCTACATAAATAAGTGCGCCAAATACCGGAATGTTGTTTAAATAGTATTACACATTTTAATACGTTTAATACACCAAGTAATATTTTTAGCACAATTGCGAAAATAGCATAATTTCACAATTTTACTACGCTGAATATTTATAAGTAAAAGCTGATAGAACAAAACAGTTTGCTCATTTAAAATTAGATATAGTAAAAATCAATTTTCAAAATACAGGCACCAATTTCTGGAGTGACTTTTTTGATCATCCAATAGCTTTTGTTCTAGATTTTTTTTTCTCAACTAGACTACTGTCTCGACGTATCTATCATTTTTTAATTATGAAGCTCTACATAATTTCTTTAAAAGACATATTGACAGATTTCAAAAAACCTTGCGGAATGTCATGTCTTGCATATTATTGAAATCAGGAAATCAGCTTTAAAATGAATATTAAAAAAAATTTCTATCTAACATAATCTAATTGAATTAACTCGCACAATTAACTACTGCTTCACACTGTAGGACATACGCTAAATGTTCCTAGATACGAAAACTGAATGTTGACTTAATATGACCTGCCACTAAACTTATTAATTTAGTATGACAAATCATAAGAATGGATTTCAAGTTAACCTAAATACATATTGAAAATACAATAAAACAATTAAACATGTACATAAATTAGAGGTTTTTCTAAATGCGAATTAACAGGAGCTTCCTTTAAACTCTTCAGTTCATTATTACTTGTGTTATTTTTATGCCATACAAAATGCGAATCAAAATACCACTTAACAGGACCTTCCTTTAAGCTCTTCAATTTATTATTACTTGTGTTAGTTTTATGCCATACAAAATGCGAATCAAAATACCGCTTAACAGGACCTTCCTTTAAACTCTTCAATTTATTATTAGTTGTGTTATTTTTATGCTATACAAAATGCGAATCAAAATACCACTTAACAGGACCTTCCTTTAAACTCTTCAAATTATTATTACTTGTGTTAGTTTTATGCCATACAAAATGCGAATCAAAATACCGCTTAACAGGATCTTCCTTTAAACTCTTCAATTTGTTATTATTTCTGATATTTTTATGTCATATGAAATGTGAATCAAAGTGCCACTTATCAAGATCTTCCTCTTAACTTTTCAGTTCAATTATTACTTGTGATATTTCTATACCATATAAAATTCAAAACAAACATATTCAAATCCGTCTTCGGCTGAATTCTCCGATAGTCCCGATTGTCCGGTCTGTGACTATCCGGCTTCTGCATAATCCAACATAATAAAAAAGTGCAAATAAACGAACCGTCTATTAATAACTATTTCGTGTTAGTACACCTACGACGCGGTGAAGGCCAGGCAAAAGTAGTGGGTATACAAATGAGAAGCAAGCAGTAGGCAAAAATTAGGAAAAGCTGAAGCAGTCGTCTGTATATTTTGACTCTCCTAGTCTTAAACTTTCACATTCATGTAGTTTAATAATAAAATTCTGAGTATTTCTGCATTAATAATTATTTTCAATTAATCATTAATCTTAAGAGTTGCAACATGTATTTTTATTATGTATTTTCATTAATTACATGGAAGAGTGGGTAGGAAGTGGAACTTCATACTATCCGGCTATTTTGTTATCCGGTCTACCCTTCCACTGGATAGTTGGGAGCTAACTGTATAATCAAATTTTTTAACTTATTTGAGAACTTAATTGCCTTTCTACAGTTTTAAAAAAGCTATTTTCTGCCTCCTTCTTGCATTAGAGCTACCAAATTTTTTTATAACAACAATGACTAATTGTTGGAGCACAAAAACGTGAAAATTAAAAGAAAAAACATTGCCTCTGGCACTTTGGAATGATAAAAAATAACTACTTTCTAATGTGTATCTGATATGTGTATAATAAGAGTAAAAATTTAATTTACAAAATTTCCTTCTTTGTCAGTAAGCTTCGTCTCGACATTTAAGGTGCATGAAATTAATAGACGGCGCAGATAATTCATTACGTTCACTTTTTAATCGAAAAAGTATTTATATCTTTAACATCTAACCCAAGACACCAATCTCATACAGTGGGAATTGATTTCTCGCATTTTTCGTCGCATCAAAAAGCCTCCAAGCCAGAATAGTGAAAGAATTCTTCCAATTTTTTTTCTTCCTCCAAGTCCAATGAACAAAAAAAAAGTAGCCTGCACTAAAAATAATAACAAAATAAACCAGAAAAAGAGGGGGGAAAGAGAACAAAAATAAAGCATGGAAAAGACATAAAAATTTCCAGAAAAAGAGGAAGAGAAAAAAAAAAAGTATCCCTGAAGCAACCAGAAATCGACTTTCTCATTTGCATAACAATAACTGGAGCCATATCAGACTAGGAAGACGTTAGGGCGACAACTTTTCAATCTGGTGACTTCACCTCGGTTTGAGTAACAAGGTTATGTGGCAACGCTTTTACCCTAAGGGTAAAGGAATATATCACTATCGTACCATCCCCCGTGGCTTCGGGCACAGCACATTGAAACCTATCAAAGCGCTATTCACCAGATAATTTGCAATCAGAATGGATAAGGTGTATATATATCGATATATACGTCTGGCATTTTTTGTCTTTTTATTCTTTCGAGTATATTCCATAGCTATTGCCGAAGGGTAGTTGGTGAGAATTTGTGAGATAGAGTTGTGATGGCGCATATACATATATATGTGTGTGTATGTCGCGGTCGGCGTGGTGAGGAACGCTTCGCAATTTGTCATGTTTTAAAAGCAATTGCCCGCCTCCCCTGCGTTCCAAACTCAATTTGTAACGAAGCGCGTTTCGTATTTTTTTGTTTCGCCTCTCTTTGTCGTCTTGCTTTTTTTTTTATGTAGGTTGTTCTTGAAGCAACGAAATCCTATCACAGAGGCGTCAATTCACATTTACATTTGCGACGGCATTCGTTTAGCGCTTGTATCGCAAGGGGACGCTCAAAAACTTAGAATGTCTTTAGTTTGTAAGGAATGTCTTTTTTTTTTATGTTTCTTTTTTTTTACTTCATTCAAATAGATTTTGATTTCTTTGTCACGCTTTTAAGTTCCTGCAGAATTTACAATATCGGTTATTATTATAATTTATTCATTTATTTGTTGCGTGACATATGAAAATTTTTTTTCATACTGAGCTATACTAGGCGTATAGATTTAGGACTAAAATAACTACAGAAAATGAAGAAACCAAAGGAATCCTTTTGAAGATACCGTCAAAATCTGACTAAAGTACAAGTTCGGACCCAGAAAATTACATTTGTGCAAAATCATATTATAATTGTGGTGCATAAATATTACTCTTCCAAATTGAAAGCTTTTGAGGTTTTTATATACATTTGATTTCCTCAAAAGTGATTTCTCAAATTTTGATACAGTTTTCATTGTTTTCTTGCTTTAATATTAATTTGCGAACCTCCAACGTGCATATTTTTAACTTCATTTTTGTAAAGGGTTCTAAATATATAAACTAAAGGTGGTCATTACGAAACATCCTCTACTTTCCATAGGTTATTTTACTTATTTTACTTATTAATATTTTTATTTTACTTATGCTATTAACAATATGACACGTGATATTTACAATTAAATTTGTGTATCCAGTTTATAAATTGAAGACAGAAAAAGTTGATGATAACAATCAAAATATGATACCCAAGAACCATTATGATCTAAAATATCAAGTCCTGGAGCTCCAGACTCTTCAAAAAAATCGAATAAAAGATGAGGACTACAGTTTATGTCATTTCAGTCGAGACTCGCACTGTTCTAAGTGTGTTTACATGATCTTCAAACATGTAAAGCAATAAAATTATGCGATTCATGGTTAAATTTGATTAGAAGATTTTTTTCAATTTAATTTTATTATTATTTAAACTGATGAATAGAATCCTAACTACCCTAAGACAACGTTATCGAAAATCTAAGAACAGGCAAATATAGAATACTTTAACTAACTTTTAAAGCATAACAGATTTTTTTTCTTCTGCGGGTTTCTGAATAGCATCGATATAATTTTGTTAGAAAAAAATGAATTATGAAACTGAAATACTAAAATTTTTTATCTGAAATTTTGATTGGGTGATGGCCTATTTTTATATGCTTCTAAAGATGCTGCCGAATACAGTAAATATCCACCATCAATTTATTTGTGAAGAGCATTCAAATCATATTTAAGATATACCCTTTTATCTCCAGCCTTTCAATAGTCGAGATCCAACATGAATAATTTAAAATTTATAATTTAATAAAAAAATTTAAAATTTATAATTTAATAAAAGAATTTAAAATTTATAATAAAGTACTGAAAAAGTGAGTTCAGGTAAATCTAGAATAAACAATGAAGTTTCAAATGCTGCAATTTTATTTTCTCAAAATATCAATATATATTGTACGATTTCAGCTAAAGCACTGTGATTTTTATTTTTTACTTTTGCTCCACGTCGGTAAGTTTGCTTTCTGCTTTCTTTATCTCAAACTTATTTTCAACCGCATTTTTAGCGATATAGACACTTTATGAAAATTAATTCTTATCTTAGGATAATTATTCTTTTCTCAGAAATATCGCATTTATCGTAAAGGATGTGTCCTGATGAAGACCTTTATGTTTTGCCATTAAAAATGTTTCTATTATATTTCATTTTATTCTTCTTCTTTGTGTTTAAAGAAATAAGACAGAATTTAGCTTAAAAAGTTTTCTACCGTGCAGAAGCATTCTGTTAAGGCACTTTCTACAATAAGATTTTTTAAAAAAGTGGGAACTCTGTTATGAGGCTCGTACTATTTTTATTTTATAACCGCCGTTGAACAGCCGACTCAATTTTGAGTTTACGACTAGCAGTGTACAGCAAAAATTATAAACTTTATATTTCTTGGCCAGATGTGATGACTCGCCCTATTTATTAAACTTCGTGATAGTATAGTACAATAGATTTTTACTTAAAGTACTTTTAAGTGCAATTTTTTTCAATGCCCACCCGAAATTATTGACCTTTATCTTTCGGTTACCAGAAGGGCAAATGTGTCGACTTCTCTTTCAGGGACACTATATTATCTGGGTCAACGTTGAAAGACATATAGTTCAGAGAGAGAAAGAAGGAAAGAACATCCAAGGCTCTGCCAGGGATTCAAACCCAGGGCCTTTCCGAAATGGGGTGCGCTCCCTGACCACCATATATTCCCGTTGGCATTTTTCATATAATTGATAAGAATAAACAAAAATTGCCTTTTTCCGTTTCATTTTCAAACGGAGGACAAATGCAAGATGTATACCAATCAAATATACCAGCGAGAATGATGTAACAGGAAACTTGATGAGTTTTGAGGTTTTATCAATTTTGAAAATTAGTACATTGCGATAATTCCAAATAGTGACGTGTTTACTATCTGTAGCTGATCCGATTGGCAGATTAAATTTAGAATTTTAAGGGCAATTATTTGCCAAAAATGGAAAGCTTTCATTATAACGGAAGGAAAATGTTCGTTAGAAGTACTCGCTTAAATAAGTTAACAATAAACATGTAATAGGAAATGGGCAAAATCTTATTCAAATTAAATGTAGATGCCTGTTACTGATGAATTAAAAATATAATATCCTTCAAGTGAAAGAAAATTAGGTGAATAAATATGTCGTAAGTTTCAGTACGACAGAAACGATTTCTTCCAAAATCTTAGATTGACCTGACCCCTCAAGTGAAAGAAAGTCAGGCCAGTCGCAAATATTTCCCCTTAATATGAAATCCACTTTCGAATTTGTATACTAAAAAGAATAGACACATACTTTATTCTGAATCAATGTATTCTATTCTGTAATACACCGGACTATATTTTAAAAATCGAAACAAATTTTCCATACTTTCACGATGCATCCTAAACTTACGTCCGAACAGAAAACCGTCAACCATATTGCTTTCAAATGCATAGCTGCCGCATCTGATATTCCAAAATTTTCATATTGAATAAGGAAGGAAAAACTCTAAAGCTTTCCTTATAGAAGGAATTTTCAGGAAAAGAGTTATAAATTCCATGCTTTCAATGCATTCGTAGACCAGAAAAAGAGGAAAAAATCTTTGGTAGCGACAAAATGACATTTTTTTACTCCTTCTCCAAAACGGAAGATTCTGATACAAAAAAGTACCTTATAAATCAATAGAAATGCGCATACATAGTCGGGTACCAGAACGCTTTTATCCCTTCTTTTTTCCCTATAAGCTGTGGGATGGGAAAAATGTATCAGGGAAAAAAGCGAGCGGAAATCTTTTACTTTGACGAAAAACTGGAAAAGAAGAAAATAGATATGCCGTGATACAAGAGACCAGATATTCTTTTTCTTTCTCTCTTTTTGCCTTCCTAAAGCCCATTCTTTTCTTCATTCTTTCATTTGCAGTGAAGAGAAGGTGAAAAAGAGGAGTTTATTGAATCTTGAGAGGTCGTTCTTTCTCATAATTACGTTATTCGCGTGCAGAGATTCGTCCATCTGGAGGAGGGATGGGGGCATGGGGATGAAATTCCACTCATTTCTTTCTCCTTGATCCGCAAATGCAACTATGAACACCCTGTTTCGGAGATCAGGACGGAAAAAAAAGTCGAAAAATTGATTAAACTGGTAAATAAGTTGCCACTGAACGTAAGTTTCTGATCCTATCGAAACATATCTTCAATGTAATATTGTAATACTGTCTTCAACGTACTAAACGTAAATATGAGCACCCTGTTTAAAAAAATCAAAAAGGGGGGAGAACATAAAATTAATTAAAATGGTAAATGAGTGACAATTGAACATATTGTAAGCTTTTGATCCTTTGAAACCATGTCTGCAATGTAATGTTGTAATGTTATGTTGTAATGTTGTATGTATTAATGTAATGTTGTCTTCAACGTACTGAACACCCTGTTTCCGAGATCAGGACGGGGAAAAAAAGTCGAAAATTGATTAAACTGGTAAATAAGTTGCCACTGAACATAAGTTTTTGATCCTTTGGAACCATATCTTCAATGTAATATTGTAGTAAAATAATGTAATACTGTCTTTAACTTACAAAACGTAGCTATGAGCACGCTGTTTAAAAGATCAAAGAGGGGGAAGATACGTAAAATGAATTAAAACGGTAAATCAGGTACCATTGAACATATTGTAAGCCTTTGATCCCTTGAAACCATGTCTTCAAGATTAATATTGTAATAATGTTATGCTGTCTCCAACGTACTAAACGTAACTATGAGCACCCTGCTTAAAAGATCAAAGAGGGGGGAAAAGTCATGAAATTAATTAAACTGCCAAATGAGCTGGCACTAAATTTGTCGTAAGCTTTTAATCCTTTGGAAGAAAGTCTTCATTGTAATATTATAATAATGTTTTAAACGTAATAAAACGTGTATGAAACTATAAACATTGAACACCCTCTTTCGAAAATCAGGATGTAGAATTTAATTCAACTGGTTGATGAATTTTCACTGAATATGACATAAACTTTTAATCATTTGGAACTATATCTGCAATTTATAATTTCATGTAATATTGTCTTCAATGTAATAGACATATATGCAACTATAGGCTCCTTGTTTTAATTACCAGGGAGTGAAAAAAAGTCGCAAAATTCATTAACTTGTAACAGTCACTGAATGCAGAGTGCAAAATTCGAAATACCAAGTCCATCGATAACTTAGTAAACATCATTTATTAAGTTACTTTGATAATTCAATATGCAATATATACATTGTTTTTACATACAATAACACCGTTGTTTTGATTTAAATTAGCTCTCTAATAGCTCAGAAAAAAGCAATAATTAAAATTGATAGTCAATAAACCATAACAGCTTAACTATTTGCAGTCGAATTTCTGCCATCATAAGTTCCAATTTGCAATTTTTTATTGCAATTATAGAAGAGTCACTTACAAAATATAAAAAGAGAAAACCAAAAAGGCCTTAGTGGAACGCCACAAACTGGCAATGTTATCTTTTTTTTTTCTTTTTTTTTGTTAACTCTGAAAATTCCAATAGCTTTAGATTGTTCAGAGCAATGTTTTCAATGTAATTGTAATAATGCTTATATTACGAAGCAAAATGCAGTTTATAGAATTATAGGTATTAAATGATTATTTGATTATTTCAACCTTTTTAAAATTTTACGTTGTTCACATCAACAAACGAAATGTGCTATATGATGTTATCTGTGTCAAAGATGAAAACTGCCACACTTATTATCCACAATAATACAAATGAATAAAAGTGTACTAGTTTTTATCTTTAATTTGCTCGGTTTTCAATAAACCGCTTTAAATTTCTAAAAATGCAAGGATAAAACAGAACACTTCGTTTGAATACCTCAAGTTTTTCTGTCTTGCAAAAAGTTAAAAGTTTTTTTCTCAATAATTTAATCCTTTTAAACTCTTTCAATAATATTTTTTTACATTAATAAACCAATTACAGTATCGGTGTTACCTGTATTAGAATATTTTTAATGTTTCGGCGAATTTTAAAAACTCTTAAAGTCAATCGTGTTGTTTACATTAGTAAACAAAATATAGTAAAAGAGGTTACATTTTTGTAATGATTCTAATTTTCTGAAAAAACTTTTAAAAATAATTATGTTGAAATTAGCAAACGGAACTCAGCATCTGGTGTTATTTGTTTCACGATTTCCCACGAAATTATTTTCTAAAAACCTTTTCCAATCGCAGATTTCTTTACACTCTTTTCCCAAGCATCTTATATCTCGAGAGTTTCGATAGATGGCGCTGTATTATTAATGGGCATCAATAGAAACGATAACCCGTGCGGACTCCGTCTGCAGGTAATCCGATAATCTAACCTTTCTATGATGCCATCCATGTTAACTTCGTTACTAGCGGAGATATAGCACTTCTCGACAATAATGTTTAATGGACCCCCTAAAAGGAGATATTCACTGTGACCGAGAGCTCTATCTACTCAGCCAATAAAAAAGATGTCCTAGCTTTCAGAGGCTTTCAAAGGAGGCCGAAGATTGATAGTGAAAGTTTTAGAAAGCTATTGTTATGCATTTACTTTGAGTGACTGCATTAAATATGTTACTCAAACGCATTTGTCACTCAAAAATGACTTTTAAGTTTGCTATAAATCATTAATTTTAAATAGCGATTCACATGTGAATTCCTTCTAAAGTTATATTTTTTCAGCTAACTATTTTTTATTTTATTTAAGTGTTCCAATTAAAAAGCTATTAAATAAGTTACTCAAACGCATTTGTCACTCAAAAATGACTTTCAGGTTAGGTATAAATCATAAATTTTAAATAGTGATTCGCATGTGAATTCCTTGTAAAGTTATATTTTTTCAGCTAACTATTTTTCATTTTAGTTAAGTGTTCAATTAAAAAGCTATTAAAAATAGTAAAAAATATAGAAATAATTTTTTTTCGTTGCATATAATCCAGTATTTTGTCAGTCATCGTGTAGTTATACATATGTAGTTATAAATATGAAATATGTATTTATAAATATGAAGTTACTTGGGGGCTCAGTCCCCTGTTCGCTGTCACTCACCAGCCCCGATGATTGCTACGCAATAATTGTCTTTTCTTGGCAGAAAACAGCTTTTCTACTAAAGTTAAAATTATTCACTTAACATATACCTACTAAAAGGAATATTGTCGTACCTATGACATAGCCGAATCAAATTTTCCATGAGTCTTGATTACTGCTTCTGCGATTAGCTTGATGTTATCGTCATAAAGGTCAATCAATGACGGCAAGACTCCTATTTCTCTCAGATTAGCACTCATTGCTGGAGACTCAAAAGATGTGACATGGTGTCAGCTGTGTATCTGGGCAATTTTCACAATTCCTATATACTTTCCTGCCCCCTCTGTCGATCTTCATGCCTCTGTGGTGATTGATTCTCAGCCTGGCCATAGTTTTTGTTGTGGATCTATCTGCATTTATATTATATTCTTATAACATTATATTGTTCAAACAAATTTGACGAGTTCACAACCATAGTTTAATATTTCGCTAATAATAGTAGTGCTGGAAAATAAGTTTGAATTAGGGATACAAAAATATTTAAAGGAAAATAATACCTTTACGACTGTTGTTAATTTTATGCTGATGACAACCAAAACAATATTGAAATAAATGAGGAAAAACTGGATCCTGCCTCGTGATTTTTAGGCCAATAGAAATGCGCGGATAACAATGGAAAACTCAGACACCATTATTAGACATACTCAAAATACAATAAAAATCGCCACCCAGCTTTTGCTGGTAAGTTTAGTTGTAACATTTTAGCAAGCAGCATTATTAAAAATTATCTCGTTTTCACACACATGCGTTCTCAATTTTAATTGGCTGTTTTGTGCGTTACTAACTGCAAATGTTCTGTGATTGGCTATTTGTTATCATTTCACTCTCTTCTTATATTATATAAAGATATGTAGCAGTAAATAAAAAAATAAAAAATGAAGAGTTTTTTTTTTCAGCTTTAAATAAATTATGTTCAAATTTACCAGACTTGTACCTAGATCAGTTATAAATTATCTGCAACTTTGTTAAGGTGTTGGATCGAACCAAGTTGTACAAATTGAAACCGTATGATGAGTTAGTTTAGTACCATATAATCAAGTTTCCACATCAAGTACGATGAATGCAGCAACGTCTAGTTATAAAATTACGTAATAAAATAGATTTATTTTTAAAAAAAATTACTAAGCACTCATTGTATTTCATTAAAAATGTCACAAGCGACAACAGATTAATCCCACACGATCTTTTAGCTACTATTTGAGTTTGAATTTGAAAATAATATACACATGTCATCGAATTCGTGGCATCAATTCGTTTGATACCTTTTAATGGATTTCCCTAGCTGACTCGGTAATATTCACAGCATTGTTGTAAATTTACAGAGCTGTGAATATTGCAGTTCATTGTTGCAAATTGTTATTGTATTCAGTGTTTCTAACAATATGACAACTTGAGAAGCTTGCATTTACACCAGTGTTGCTTTGGAAGATGTTGCTTAAAATTTACGGAAATGTTCTGTAAACAAATTCGCAGGACTTTGGAAAATTTTCACCAGTGTGTTGTGATAATCACACTGTCGTCATAAACAGAGCAGTTTGTGACGTTTACAAAGTGCAATATTATTCACAACACTGTAAAAAAGCTCGTTAATTGACAGGCGTCTACTGCAACATTTACATCACTGTTCAAAAGCATCAATCTTGGAAAGTTAACAGCAAAATGATATCAGCCACAATACCGAAAACTTTTAAACTTTTTGATTTGAAAAAAAGAAAAAAAAAGTTGCACCATTCTCCTCTGTGGTACTATAAACTCGGCTATTTTTCAAATTTATTGGCAACACAATATAGTGTTTTTATTCATTTTGTTTGATTGTCTTAAAGTAATAATTCAAGTACCATCAAAAAATTAGTTAAACGTTTCGTGTTTACTTAGAATAATTTTGTATTTTTATAGAAATAAAATGTGTTACAAAGTAATTATTAGATTTATTTTAGATATTTTCTAAAATTCCTGTATAAAATTTAAACCTTTCATCAACTTCTCAGTTGATGAAGAGCAGTAGAAGTTGCTTTATTACAGTATCGAAACGATTGTATGTTTGTGTATTCATACAGCATAAAAATAACATTATATCGAGCATTTAAGGAAATAAAAATAACTAAACAATGCTATATAATAAAAAAAAACAATGGAAAGCCTGTCTATACCTTCAATTTTCTTTTCCAAAATGATTTATTATGTTTTGTACACGGTAAAAAATTACGGATTGCATTATGATAAAATGTACTGGCACCCAGAGCTCCAATACTTATTACCGTAAAATCCATTCTCCCCGAAACATTTCACGAAACAAAAAATCTCATGTACTGTAATTTTTAGAGTAATATTGTTATTGTAAAATCACTGAATAACTGTAGTTAAATAAGTATTACTATGAAATAAATGGTACAAAATTTTATGGAAGAAAATGGATCTTACGGTAAAATTAAATTTAGGTATGACGCAAACAGGATGCTGATATTTTTTACCGTAATTTGATCCAGAATTTCTTTCAGTGAAACAGAGCTGGATGAAAATGTATGAAATGCTGTAATTTCGTAAATGACCTGTATCAAAAACATTATTATGCAGTTACGATCAGTTGTAAAACATATTTAAGGACTCTGAACATGAACTTCCTATAATTAGTACCCTCGAGGAAGTTCAGGTTCAGGTACCTATTAAGTACCCTATAATACCTAAACTTTATGTTATCCATTTTCCGTAAAATATTGCGTCATATCCTCAGTGGTATACGGATCCTGAGTTAGAGTCCCCTTGCCGTTAGGCTAACCATGGGGATATTCGTATTTTTCCTCTTCACGTAACGGAAATGCGGGTTAGCTCCATCAAAAAGTTCTCCACGAAGGCAAATTTCTCCCGATGTTTCATCCAGGAGTCCTTTATCTTCTGGATTGGGTTTAAAATTACAAGGTTACAGACTTGAACATTAGTAGTCATAAACCCGAAATTGGGTCGGCTGTTAACTGACGGTTATAATATAAAATAAAATAAAATATTGAGTTTCGATTTTCTGCAAAATGAAAATAAAAAAAACAATTTCGGAAATGTACAAAACTTATAAATGTTCTGCTTAAATTTTTATTTTGCAATATATAGAACTCCCCCACTGCATTCTTCTTATTATTCCTCTGATTTATTCTTTATTCGAAAACAATGGACTTTTTGCAGCCCTCCTCCAAAACCTATTCCAGCTTTTTAATTAATTACCAACTCCTCGTCTTCTCACAGCAACAAAACTAATTTCTGCTGCTTCAAACCTCTAATAAAATCTCGCTAAGATATCTTATTTCTTCTCCGTTTCTGATGTTTTGGAAAGAATAAGAAAAATGCCGAAGAAAAAAGAAAAAAAGAAGAAGACCACAGATTTTGTAGAAAATTAGAAAATTAACCGCCAAATTGAAGCCTCTTTCGCCATCACCGAAACACTTGGCGGAAAACTGCTTCTTTCTCTGTTTACTAATCAGTTTGCGGTGAAGATTTCGGAAGTTGTAAAAAAAACAGAAGTCATTATCTTTGCAACTCAATAAAGAGGAAATTAAAAAAGGATATTGTTAATGACAATTGAAATGGGGTGGTAAACAAAGAAAAACTGATTGTTAAACAAAAAAATTTCTAATTGGAAATCTCCAACCATTGCATATTTATCACCTTCTTGTGCCTTATTAGATGAACTTACTTGGCGGGAAGCTGTTATTTTCATGTTTAATTGAAAAGAAAATTAAAGCACTTGAATCATATTATTATGTTTATATAAATAATTTACCACCATTTTTGCACTCTGATATTAATACGTTTTTTTATTCGGTTGTATACTAAACTAATTAAATTTCGGAAGTTTTCTTCAGTTATGTACTTAAAGATCGTTTGAAAAGAAATGATTGGTAGAGAGGTTGGGCGGGTAACTACACTTCTTCGATTTGTTCGATGGAAATAAGCAAACGAAAAGAATGATTCAAACTTTAAGTGAATTTTCGCATGAAACTGTATTTGGACGAATTATTAATTAAGTGCATTGTCTACATCAGATATAGAGAAATAACACGAAATTCGAGGAAATTTATTTGCATTTAAATATTAGTAAAGCAATTTAAAATTTTTTTGGGGTCATCTTCCAAATTACTTTATTTACTTTAATAATTTCAGCTGTCAAATTAAATTAGGAATTGTTTCAAAACTTGCATATTGGAATTATTCATTGTAAATTTAATAGAAACGATGTTTAATTAATTCTTGAAACTTTAAAAACACATTTTTAAATTAATAAAATGTAAATAAATACATTAAAAAGAGATTATTTTTCTGCTAAAATTATTATGATAATTAACTTAAATGGGAATAAAAAGAAACTTTGTCATCAAATAAAACTATTCTGGAAGGAAAAAAAAAGAAATGCTAGAAATACTATATATAATTTTTTAAATTATTGGGACTAAAAAATTCAGAACTATTTTGTAATTTTGCTCAAAAAATTCTTAGATAGTAATTAAAATAGTTTTAATGGTGAACCCTAGCATATAATAAAAATCTTAACTATAAAAAGTTGCGATTTAACAATATTTTTCTAAAGATGGCAAAATTGATGCAAAACTTAAATAAAGATTGTGGTTCTAATAGTTTTTAAACGAAGAATTTTTTTTTTTTTGACGAAGTTTAAAATATGATTTTAAACATTTAACTGCATGCATTCTTATTTAAAATTAATTAATTATTGTACCAAAAGCGTTGCTGTTGGTTTATAATAGTTTGAAACAAGAAAACTATTTCCAATAATTTCCCATTCTATACTTCAGGTATTAAATAGTAATTATTTGTTTTTGATCTTTAGGTTTTGGTAAAACTCTTAAAAATTAAAATCAAATTTGTTCAAGTTGATCATTTGTGGTCGATTTCATTTGTGATCAACTGAATCAGATGATCAACTTAGAAATGGGAACTGCTTTCTTTTTGCTTTTTTGCTTTCCTTTAATCTTTTTTGTCGTTTCTTAAATCATTGTATTTATATTACTAATCGAATAAATAAATGTGATTATTTTTTTAAATGACCTTACAATTTTATTTTGAACCTAAATAAAGTATACAATTTGATACACAAACTTAATATTGAATTATTTTCTTTAAAAAATGAGTTTGCAATTTATATTTTTGTGTCAGTTATTTATTATTAAGAATTTCCTAAAATAAATCAGTTCATAAGAACCTACACAGAAAGTTTTAGATTACATTCATCATGAAATTTTAAAATTCATCGTGTTATATTAATAAAATAAATTTGTTGTAATTAAAGAAACAAAAGCCCTGAACTCTGCCTTTTGGATTAGGTTACACTGTAAAAAGTTCCTGTTCTTTTTACAGTCTTTCTCTGCATATTTGACAGTTTAAATCTGCTTAGTTGATAAAATGGTTGCTCTTTGTTTTTCAGCCTAATAAGCAGATCATAACCGCCAGTTCAAAATCTAGTTTTCGGCTTGCAATTTTGCTTACCGCATGATAACTTTACTATTTTGCAAATAATTTTACAATTATTTTATTTACTTGCTCAAATTTTTTAGCTAAATATTTTGCGGCTTTGAACATCGTATAAGTAAAACTGTGAATCGACTTGATTGTCAAATTGATATTTTACTTGGTTATTTTATTTCTTTAGATGTAATTATTTGGTAAGTTAAGTTGATGAGCTATTTTATACGAGTGGGCCACTATAGTTTTCACCAATTTTACACTTAAATATTATTTCAATAAGTAAGACTTTTAATATAAGAAGAGTTTAAGATTTTTCTTGATCCTTAAATACTAAAACAACGGTAGCTCTGGGAAAAGAGCGTTAACTTCCCAATCAGGTGCTAGCGGTTCGAATCGCAGCGTTGACTTGTAGTGCGAATGCTTCTCTTGGCACACACTTTCCACAGAGCTGTCATAGTGGCCGCGATAGTCTGGTTGGTAGGGCATTGGACTCGCGATCGTGATAACGGGAGTTCGAATCGAGCCGGTCAAAGAATCTCCGTGTATTGAATGGTGACTGGTGCATGTTAAATCTGTCGGGATCACAAAGTCCACCAAGTTCCTATAGCAAGTCAATACCTCTGGGGATATTGACCCAGGAGTTTCCTTGTCTTCTGGATTAGGTTCAAAATTACAAGGCTACGGAGTTGAACGTTGGTAGTTGTAAACTCAAAATTGGATCGGCTATCCAACGATGGTTATGAATTTTTTTTTTAAAAATGCTGTCATAGTTATTTTATAGAGACTTTTGTTAAAATAACAGAGTTTGTTTTTCAAAATAGCAGTACTTATATTTGCTTTAAACATGTGTGCCTGTTTTTAAATAACCATAGCTTAAATAAACTGTTTCATACAGGCACAGCAGCTGACAGTTCTTTTCTGTTAATTTAACAGATTTTTTTAAATACTATTTTCCGAGTTTAGAAAAATTATGTTTTTGAGAATTAAAAAAGTCTAACAATGTATCTGGCATTCAGTGATTTTTGTATCGATCTAGACATAAATTTCCACAATTCAATCTCTACTTACACTGCTGCAGAAACTATTTTATTGCGAACTACTTTTGTATTCTATTATAATATTCTACGCTTATAAATATTTAATAGGAATAAAATTTGAATATAAAAAAAAAATTAAAGAGAACTTAAGAGCAAGTCAACCATATCTGAAGTGCGCCAAAGTACAAAGATCTACATATACACTGATTTCCAGCAAAAAATATCTCTTTATGGCTCTAATAATAGTGCGCAGGCATGTGCGCGCAGTTGCATCAAGAAAAAACCATATCCGTTGGCCGGTTCGTTTCATGAATGACAGCGGGATGTGTGTTAACGGGATATTATATGCGACATCCCACAGTGCTATTCGGTTTATTCTATAGTACATAGCCTATAGCAAGGGAAAAAAGGTCGGTGTAACCATTGATAGGGACATAATAATATGTAATCCGATAGTTCAAAGAATATGTAATGCAGACGTCATCGAACTACGTGTTTGAGAAAAAAATGAGTGGATGAAAAATTCTTGTCCCAAAGAGTATGGAATTTTTTTCCCGATTAAAGAAAAAATTCTGATTAGCACTTTAAAGATAATTAAACGCACTGAGATTTTACTTGAAAAATTCACTAGGCATTTTTATGGTATTACCTCTGTAAAAAATCCCACTCTGTTGATAGACTTTCTCTGTAAATTTAACGTTTTAAAGCTGTTTTGTAGACAAAACGATTTTTCCCCGTTTTTCATTCTAATCATAAGTGGATTAAAACAGCCTGTTCAAATTCTATTTCTTGCCATGTTTTTGTTCACCGTACGATAACTTTACCTTTTTCAAAATTATTTTGAAATTATCTTCCTTACTTGCTCTTATTTTCCAGCGATTATTTTTTTGGTAGGCAAAACTGCGATTCGACTTTATCCAATGGTATTCTACCAAATTGATACTCGACTCAGTTATTGTATTTCTTTGGAGATAATTTTTTTAATAAGTAAAGTTGCTAAATATTTTTATACGTATGGGCCACTAAGTTTTAAACGTTTTTACACTTTAATATTTCAATGAAGAAGACTTTTAAGATAAAAACAGTTTAAAATTTCTCTTCATACAGTTACTGTAGCTCAGAGGACAGAGCGTTCGCCTCCTAATGAAGTGATCCAGGTTTGAATCCTAGCGTCGATTGGTCTTACGAATGCTGGTCTAGATTCGTCCCGACCACAATGTTGACATAGTTATTTTATAGAGTTTTTTGCTAAAATAGCATTGTTTGTTAAAATAAAAATATTTTGCGTGAAATAAATATTTTTACATTAGCACCCCAGCTGATTCATGAAGAGCTTTTTGAAAAAAATTCTATTCCTCTAAAGAGTCACTATTTCTTTTATTTGCTTTACAAAATAAATTTTTAAGTGAATGGAGAGTTTCTTATTTCTATTTAAACAAAAAACATACTTTAACTCAATAGAAATGTGAAGTTTGTTATCCATTTTGATATTATACAAGCAAAACTCATTTGACATTAACATTTTTGTGGCACATTGAGAGACGAGTATTTTCAGATTCATAAAAGAATTGAAGAGTTAAGTGAACAAAGATTCTATTACACTGAAATGAATATAATTGAAGCATTTTTGTTTTGTTTCTTTTTTTTTCTTTTAAAGTATAGAACTTTTCAAAGTATTTTTAAAAAAATATACTTTTGACTCCATAGACTTGTAAAACTAATTATCCTCCTTAAAAATATGTCAGCGAAATGTACAAAGAATTAGTATTTTAATAGTATTGTTTGTACATTGCCGGAAGTGTATTTTCAGATTCATCAAAGAATTGAATTGTTTAGTGGACAAAGATTTTGTGCCAGTGTAGTATATCTGACTACAATTTTATTTCTTCCAAAGCGTATAACTTCTAAAAGTGATTTTTAGAATAACTATACTTTTGCCTTCCTAGACCTTTAAAGCTGGTTATCTATGTTAAAACTGTGCTAATGATAAATGTTAACATGGCGTTAACATTTTAATGGCTCTATGTCTACATTGCTGGACGACTATTTTTAAATTCATAGAAGAATTGAAGAATTTAGTGGGCAAAGATACTATTCCCCTACTAAAGAGACACCACATGAAAAATTTTTGTTTCGTTTTCGTAAAGGGAGGAATTTTTAGCAATGGTTCAAAAAACTATACTTTAATGTCACAACTTATAAAACTAATCATAAACATTGAAATTATATCAGCAAAAGTCAATTTTATGGCACTATTACTTTGCATTAAATTATTGTATTAAATTGCATCCTTGCATTTATTTTAATCTCGATTAGAAAAGAAATATATTGAATTTCTTCTAGAAAACAACGTGAATCAGCACATATTAGAAATTAGGTGATAAATTGTTGTTTTGATATTATGTCAAAAGCAAAACACAGAATCAATATTGTTTTGATCTTTCAATCACTTTGCTATAAAAATATGTTACCCATAGTTACCTGTCAGTAATAACTCATATCATCAGATTTAGCTTATGATTTTAAATTACGTCAAGTTGTGCTTGAAAAATGTTTTCTAGCATTTTAATCATTATTTGTACCTATGTACTTAGATTTAAAAAAAAAATTCAAATTTCATATCTTAATGGAGACTGAATCACTATGTTAAATATTAGTTTAAAAAGTTTTAAATACCACATAAGTGCTAAAAATTTCTTAACTTGCAAAACTATTAATCTAAAATAACGGGAACATAAATTTATTACATAAATAAATAAATTAATCAATTTATTAATTATTTAAAAAAAAGTTAAAACATTTTGGTAATATCAACAAATTATATTATATATGACAATCAAACTATGCCAACCGGCCTGTGTAGGGGTTAGGGAACTGCCCTTGCATCAGAAAGATTCTGGGTTTGAATCCCGGGCAAGGCATGAATGTTCTTTCCTTCTCTGTACTAATACGGTGCCCCTGAAAGAGTGGCCAACAAATCTGTCCTTCAGATGCCTGTATGGCGTAGGTCATTCCCCAGGTAGGCATTGGGGGAAAAAATTTAAAAAAAACTATCAAAACTATGAAATATCGACTTGTTACAGAATTCTTAGTTGACGGAATGTCTTCATTTGACCGGTCAAGTAAGAAATGATAAATAGTTCAGTCGCTGATTAAGCCTTTTATGGAATGATAAATGAAAACTTATTTTATACAATGACAAGGAAAGGTATAAAATAATGTCATACTTTATAATTTGTGTAGTAACACCAGGCATAGGTTGTAATAATTATATTGTAGGTAAAATATTATTTGAAAGCTTAAGAGATAAATGTAACAGGCAAGTATATTTTAAATCTCTCTCTCCAGTTAGCTTTATTGTAGTCATTAAGATATAAATATTGTATAATAACAATGCAGTGAACTCAGTGTCTTAGAATTCCTTCTAAAATTTAAAGCTAACTATCTTAACTATCTTAGATAATTACAACTAACTCATTACGAGCAATATTTTTTAAACAATTTTATAATGCTTGCATTACATTCATAATTTCATTTCTTTATTTACAAAACTATAATCCCGAAGCAACAAGAACATTTATAGTATAAATTAATAGCTAGTAAAACTGCGAATTATATTTAATAATAAATAAAAAATTAAACTTTCATGAATATCAATGATATTTTTTTTAAAATGCAATTAATCAAGCATTAGTTTCAAACTTAACAGATAAGTATAACAGACAAGTACATTTTAAGTAGCCCCAGTAAGTTTTATTGTAGTCCTTTAGATGTAAATAATATATAATAACAATGTAGTTGGCTCAGTATCCTAGAATTCCTACTAAAATTTAAAACTAATTATCTTAACTATCTTAGTTAATTAAAACAAACTCATTGAGTGCAATATTTTTTAAACAATTTTAAAATTGCTTACATTGCATTCATTGTTTCAATTTATTTATTTACAAATTATAATCCCAAAGTTATTAATTTATACTATAAATTCCTTTTATAGCATAAATTACTAAGTAATAAAATTGTAAATTATATTTAATAAATAAAAAAATTCATATATGTAACGTTCATAAACATCAATGATATTCTGTTGAGATGCAGTCAATCAAGCATTAGTTTCAAACTTAATAGATAAGTATAACAGACAAGTGCATTTTAAATAGCTCCAGCTCTATGGTAAGCAATGAAATGTAAATAATGTATTATATTACAGACATTGTTAACCTATCAGAGGGTAGAACATTGTTGTTCGTCTGCGGTGGGCAGGAAAGTGGTATTGTGCAGAGACGAAAGAAATATTAAATGACAAGGGTCATGAAGAAAAAGGATGTCCCATGACTTGAATAGAAGAATATATGGGGTTCAATCAGTAAAATAGAAGTTTCGAATTACAATCAGATATTTATCAGAAGATTTATCAGCATACTAAAAATCTATTTGCTTAAAATTGTCCATGAACTTTAAAAGAACATAAAATGGAGAAGGAGATATATCTTTTTAATTTTAAGGCGCTCCTAAGATAAAGAAAAAATAGCTAAATTATTTTATTGTATTTTTTTAACAACGCATGTAGTTTTATTTTATTTTAGCTACTCGACTCTTTAAATATTTTTTTTTAATTTATAAAAGTAGGAAAAATTTTGATGAAAATATTTGAAATTTTGTTTACAAATTACACAGACACAAAACTATCAAACGTGTATTATAACATTCCCAAGTCATATAATTAAGGAAGAGTTAACTTCTTCTGCGTGATTAAGATTTAAACACCATGAAAAATCTGTAAAAGTAATGTCACACATGAAACACGTTTGAAATATCCAATATTATTTTTTGCTTTTTCACATTGTTTTAACTTAATTAAAACCTAAGTTATATTTTAATTCCTTTCAAGAATGTATCAACATGACTGAGATAATATTTGCAATTTTTAACTATGGATTCTATTTTTATAGGCTTACCGTAACGTAAGCGTGTTGATGTCGCAGCAAGACCGACAAAAAAGCGAAAACCTGCCAGAAATTGAAGAAAAGTTCGTACTTTTCATCCCTAAAAATGATATGTGTTGTTGTGTAAACTAGCTCAAAATTTTTAGTCAATGCATCTCATTATAACCACGACTAAGTTTGATTGTAACCGTTTGTAAGTTAGCTCATTGCCGTGACGTAAGCACTAAATGCAGCAACAAGACTGATAAAGAGTGAAAACCTTGCTCTTATTGAAGCAAAGCTCTTATTCCTCATACCTAAAACAGCCAACCCTAGCAACTACCATCATCAACCCATCTACAATTATAGGGGCAAGCTAAAGTGGTCTAACAATACTTCTTATTCACACAAAACCTTTATCCTCATCCTAGTGAAGAACGCTCAAACGTATACTACTCAAACAACTAAGATGTTTAACCCTTAAACAAGCCCACTCCCGTCAAACGAAACTCTCCTTACTGTTACCTCTTATCGCAAGGTTATCAGAACTTCACTTCTCCATCGGTTGTTTCGATATCCCAGCAGAGAACAAACTACTTGGAATTTTCGCAATCCATTTGAGCTCCCCAGCAGACACCATCATCAACCTATTTACAATTATGGGTGCAACTTAAAGTGGTCTAACAATACTTCTTATTCGTAGAATACCTTTATTCTCTTCCAAGTGTAGAATGTTTAAATGCATACTCCTCGAGTTACAAAGCTTTGGGAACTTTCCAAAATCACAATCGAAATCCCTGTACGTCACTTCACTACGTATTAATGTTCTGTATCTCTTTAAAATAAATAAAAAGTATAATTTTTAAACGAATTGTTTTATAAATAGAAAATAGTTATTCACTAAAGGGCCTAACCCTTAAGTAAACCCAAGCCCCTCAAACAAAGCTCTCCTTATGGTTACATCTTATCACAAGGTTATCAGAACATCACCTCTCCATCAGCTGTCACGAGACCCCAGCACAGAACAAACTACCTAGAATTATCGCAATCCATCTGAGTTTCCCAGCAGCTACCATCATCAAATGATCTGAAATTATGGGTGCAACCTAAAGTGGTCTAACAATATTCCTTATTCGCAGAAGACCTTTATCCTCATCCAAGTGTAGAATGCTTAAACGTATACTCCTCGAGCAACAAAAGCTTTTTTGGAATCTTCTGTAAACTTTAGTTTACTTAATACTTCAAAAGAACTCCAGAACCACAATCGAAATCCCTGTTCGTCGCCTCACCACTCATCGGTTGTTGTAAGGGATATATATCTTTATCAGAGATGGTGGTGAAAGGGACATTGTAATCCAATGACCGTTAAGGATTAGCATGGGCTGTGTTAGTGGTGATGCTTCGCTTGTTGGCAGAGGGCGACAGAGCGTATGTAATGAATACGAGTTGGGGTGATAATCCCTCTTTTCATAGATCTTAATACTTGCAGATAAGCCACTAGCACTTTTGTATAATGGAAGCTTTTTCGCGTGACACAGGCTCCCAAGCATCTGTTGGATTTTATAAGGAATAATGAAGATTTGGCGATGAGAACTTGTAATTTTAGGCGCTTGTATTCTGCGTGCTTGTCTAAGATAGAGGTTTTTGTTTTTATCTTTTGATACGGAAATCGCCTTTAGGCAGAAGACGAAGGTACAGGAAGTTTATATTTTTTTCGATTTGTTTCCATAAATTGAAAGAAAATCAAACCCGAACTTAATTAAGAGGAATAGTGTAGGATTTCTGTATGTGGGAAAGGAAGTGTATATTAATTTGAAAAAACGTTGCAAAAAAATTAAGAGGAAATATAATTATAATTATAAAATTTATACATAAAAGATATTTGATTGTTTTTATAATAAAATCATTTTATTAAAATCATTTCATTAAAATCATTTTATTAAAATAAAATAAACAAAACTTTTCTTACATCGAGGTTTTTGTTTTTGTCTTTTATTAGGAAGTCTCCTTTAGACCGAAAACAAAGGTACAGGAATTTGAGTTTGATTTTCTTTCTAACTTTCGAAAACATACTGAAAAAACCAAAGTTAATTAAAATAAATAGTGTAGGATTGTTATTAGATAGAAAAGAAGTGTATATTAATTTTTTTTTAAAAATCCCCAAAAATTAGAGGTGAATATAATGATAAAATTTATATACAAAATATTTTTTGTGGTTTTTATATTAAAATCATTTTTCTAAAATAAGCAAAATAAATATGATTGGAGTCTGGATATATAAGCAAGCTTTAATCAAATGCCCTTGAATTAAAATCGTTTTGTTAAAATTATTATGATATAAATTTAGCTATATTCATTTATGCTAAGGGATGCTTTTGTATTAGAATCCTTTTACCAAAAAGAGTCTGACAGAAACATTGATATTCAAGAGAGCTTTATTCATATTTAAAACTCAATTTATGAAAAAAAATATTTACTCTAATTGGAGAGAAATCCATAACAGACGAAAAGTAAAGCTAAAATTTTAAAAAAAGGAAGAAACCTCAGTTGAAATTTATAAGTGATAGAAAAATATGATTAATAATTGCAGTAATATTGACAGATTATAGCTGTTTGCAGTTAAAACTAGTTTTTAGTTATCTTTTTATAACACTAATACTATTTTTGTGAACCTATTAAAAAGTAAGACAATATGTTATTTGTGATATGAAAATAAAGTTAAAAATGTAAATATCAGAAATTCATAGCCCAATATTAAACACTTTAGTATCTCATAATTAAAATTACTAAAATAAAAATTACTTCTTAATAATAAAAATTAAATATTAAGAAAGAAACAAATAGGATTTGTGTTGCTTAATTTGGTTGTGCATTTGATAAAAAAATTTTTTATTTAATGTAGGAATTTAATACAATTTACTTTAAAACATTAAAAATAAACTACAGAAACTTGCAAAAGCGAAAAAATTATCTTTTATCTTAAAAAACGTATTTTACAGTTTTTTTTTTTTAATATTTAAGTGTATGAGAACTGATTGATAGAAGCAGAATTAACACAAAAAAATTAATTCCGTACTAAGTTTTTCAAAAAGATGGGAAAAAAGCTAGTCTTGAAAAGTTTAAATTCTTTCGTACGAGTGGATTCTATTAAAAAATACTCTATTAACTAATAGAAAGAAAATTAAAAAACATTCACTGCAGTTTGGAAAATTAATAAAGTATATTTAGCAATATCTTCCGATGGTCAGCCAGTTAACCAGGAAATTTACATTAGTCTATAAAGAAATTGATCTGAATTTTTTTAAATAAAAGAAATATTGCAGATTAAGCTTATTAAGTAATCATAATAATGTAACCATGCACAGAAATTCTAAACTGCATTGAACCATATCATCTTTCAAATTTGATCCAACCTTAATAAGGTAAGTTGAACCATATAATAGTTCAAATCTATTGTAACCATAATATGGTGAAAAATTTTAACTATATTATCGTTCAAATTTGCTACAATCTTAATATGTTGCAAATTTGAACTAATAAATCGTGCTTTTTAAGCTTGATATTATCGCAATTCTTCAAGTTAAACGAAAACATTGTTAAGTTAAATTCATAGCAAATTCTGCGTATCTATTTTACTATTGTTTAAATAAGTGAGAAATTAAACATGCACACCCTTTCACACATTTAACTAATCCACATAAAAAGATTATCGGACTCGTTTATTATATATATATTTTTTTTATTTGTGCACATCAAGTCCTCCTTTCAGTCACACAAGGGGACCCTAAAGCAATTTCATAATTGTAGTGTAGATATTGAGTTGAAAAGACGGAAAACGAACCCCCTTTAAGCTTCATTTTACGTAGTCTCCAATAACAAGGACACCGGTACGTCAGCAGCTAGCGTGTTGCCAAAACGCAAAGAGAAATAACCAGAAAAAAATAATGCAAAAAAAAAAAGCTATCATTCAATTGCTGAATAAATACAGCCGCCTGCGTGAAAAGGATCCCATATACATTACAGTCTATTATGTCATCGTCCTCTTTAGAAATAAAATAAAAAAAATGAAAAGAAGCTTAAAAAGCGTTATAAAAATTACTTTGAGAGTTCTCTTGTATGCACTTCAGTCCACTTTTGCAAACACCCTTCAACATGGGATATTCAATTCGTTATTCAAAGCTTTTTAAAAATTTTTTCGCACTTCCCTGTGGGGAAGACCAGAATGTTTTTGGAAAGTGCCAATGAAACCAGTTTTGCACTTTTATTTTCGTTTCTGCTATCAAAATTTTTTTTTTCCTTCCAAGTCTGGCAGTATTGTGGTATCTGCTTTGTTTGAAGATCGCAACTCTTTCGAGAGATTGTTGTTTTTATGTCCTTTATTACGTGATGATATGGTAGTGTCTTTTGAGATGTAGAGGTAATAAAAAGATGGTAAAATCAACAGACAACTTAATCTGTTGACGAGGATTTTGTATTACTTAATGTTTATTTTAGTAAAATTTGATTACATTGGATCTTTATCGGTGACAATATAACGTGCAAGTTAATAATCAACTCCAGAATGGTCATGTTAAAAGATATATAAAACCTAATATACATTTCTTTTCCTTTTTTAATAATATTTTTCCAAAAAAAAGAAATTTTTTTTTCAATTTAAATAAAAATTCACGGAAAATTCTTTACGTTTTGAAGCATTCTTCTTTTTCTATTCCTGTTACTATTATTTGTTAGTTCGAGAAGCTAGTTTAAATTTCAAAACTACAAACTGCATGCATAATGCCCTCTTGTCTCATGGCTTTGGAACAACGCCTCTTGAGCAATTTAGTTATTGATACTTTTACATTTCTGTGTGAAAAATTTATCGAATTCCTTAAAAAACATTGTTTTTAACTCGTCTAAGCCAGTATGAATTTGTAAAACTGCTAAAAACATTAGTTTTCTCAAAGGGTCTTCTTGATTCTATTTGGATAAATAAAACAATTAACTACTTTTCATTTAATCGAGATTGTTTTTGTTTCGTTTTTTTAATTAGTTTCACTAAACAAGTAAGTATGTCTTTGACTGTTAAGAGACTACTTATGAATGCTTTCTCCGAACTTTCTAACAAGTTGGTTGAAAAAAAAAACGCATACCCCAATTATACCAATTTTACAGACATGGTCATCAAACTTCTATGATACTTTACTCGATTTGATTAACGAAAATAGATTAAACGGGACACTAAATTTACAATTATACATTAGTTTCTTAGATAATTGAGTTTCCTTTTCTCTATAAATAATAATTGAAGGTATGATAAAATACTCTTGTTGTTGCTGCTCCTTTCTTTTCTTCTTCTTTTTTTAATGAAACTGGGACACTTGCTATCTAAAAGGCATTTTATACCAAAACCTACCTGGAATTATGGGGTTCCTACTGAAAAACCTCAGAGGCCACTGTGGCCCGTCCCATTCTTCTAGGCATAAGGTTCTATATATACGTTCGTCTAAGGCTAATACAAGGAATAATTAAATAGGCACTTAAATTGAATCAAATGATTAACAGTCAAAAATACTCAATGCTTTCAGCAAATTATATTTTAAATTATAGAGTAATAGAAAACGAGAGGGGCCAAAAGGGCCCCAGTCGTCTTTCTAATCCTAAATCTGTAACTAAAATTGAAATTGTTACAAAACTTAATCGAAATGAAATGATAAATGTTCTTGGAATATTTTTTTGCAATTAAATTAGGACCTCATTGTTATGGAAACAAATTTAAAAAATTATGTTTTTATTTATTTATTGTATTAGCTCTTAGGTTGATCACTCTTGCAACCGTGATTGTGGATATGTGGGAATATTAGGTTGCATCCAGGTTATGAGTTGTAAAATAATATTTATTGTATCTCTCAACCTTGAATTCTACCTGTACTGTTTGACTGTGAAAGTATGAATAAAATTGAAATTCTAATATTTTTTATTGCTTTTAAATCTTTCAATTTAAGCACTTCCCCATTTTAGACAGGCTTCTTTCAAAGATTTTAAATTATCAGGTATTTACAGCTTATTTAGTTCTTAAATTTTAATTAAAACTTTATCGAACTTCTAATTTTATACCACTGCTTAATTTAATTTTTTTTTCTCTGCTTCTATAAGCAGCAATGTAAAAATCCCAGCTTTAGGCGATTAAAAAATGACTGCATGCTGAGAGTACTTCTCTTCCTGGATGGTATGTCAACATCTAAATCATTCAAATCTGTTTTTTCCTTAACCCTTGACAGCCTTCGGTAGACAAAAACAACAAACAATTAAACCTCAAGCAATTGTCCTTGAAGAAGATTAATATATTGGGAACACGTCATTCTTAATAAATACTCCTTTTACCCAGGTGCGGCGCTGCTGTCGTTTGGTTGATTGACAACTCTTTCTATTATTAGTAGTTTTTTCGAATGAATTTTTATTTTGAATATCATTGATTGTCACTTTGTGTCCTTTTAGTAAGGGTCACACAATTGGGTGTCTTACTAAACGCAACTCGATGACGGCTTTAATTGACAATCGATTACCAACGTTGATTGGGTTTTATTAAAGAGTATTTACTTGTCAGGAATTAAACTTAAAGTCTTAATTCCTATTCTATGAACTTAATTAATGTTAGAACCTAGTTAAAGGTGAGATGTGCCCGTTGTCTCATAACACCAGTAATGGAATATTCATGAATTTGATTACTTGCTTGCCCTTCTACATTAAGGATAGATGAACTAGGTTAATTGAAGTTAACTGTATTTTTTAAAGTATGAATTTTATTTAAAGGGTTAATGTAATAATTTTTATTTATTTTAATATTGGTTATTATTTTTAATAAATAAAATAGAAATAATATCCGCATAATGCATTTAAAAATAAATTTATTTGTATATATTTTTTAAAATGTTTCAATCACGACTACAAAATAAGGTTAAAAAATAAAAAATAAGAAACATTTTTCTCTTATAATGAATTGAAGTTATCTTTTCTGCTTTACAAATGATTTGATTGATCTACACAACTGTTCTTTATTATTTTTTCCAGATGGATACATTTCAAATTTTTGGAATTCTACTTCCTAAAGCACTACCCACTGACATATTTTATTATCTATATGGAATTCATATTTTCTAAAAAAAATAAAAAGACACACTTTTTTTAAAAAATTTAAAAATACAACTTTACATTTTATTTCTCCTATGCTTTTAGTTTATACAAATAATTATTTATTTACTTTTAATTGAATATTTATATTATTATGCGATTTTGCATGTATCGTTTATTATATTTTTGTTAGTCATTTTATCAAAATTAAACTTATATTATTAGTTCCCATATTCAATTTAATTCAATTGGAATAAATTCTTAACTTAATGTTCGAACATTCTTCTGTATTTTTCTTCTCAATAAAAGAGATGATTTTTCGTGAAATTAATAATTATTTTGTGCATAAATTTTTACTTGACTTAATTCAAACTAAGAATTTATTCCGAATTTCCATCATTCCGAATTGTCATCACAGAATTAAATTATGTGTTGAAATTATGTGCCTTCAAACCAATCTCTTCATTATTTCATAATACCCAGACAATACGTGTAAGAGATTGCAAAATATTTTTAATGCTCGGAAATCCTTTCAACGGGATATGAAGAATTGAAAATAAATTTGATAATAGCAATTTTCTAATAATGTAATAAACGCATAAACTGCAATTTGGGTGGCTTATTTTTAAGAGTTTGTTGATATTTTTTACTAAAGTATATATTTTGGATGCCCTTAAGTGTATCAGAAGAAAATATTCATGCATTGATAAAAAAGTATCAAGAAATTTAGTGTGTAAAAATAGTTTTTTTAATTACTAAAATTACTAAATTTAAGAAAACTAACTTCATAATAAAACTGATTAAGAATTCCATTTCTTGAAGTTACATTTCAATATGCCCATTAACTTTAACTTCAACTAATAAAATGCTTAAAAGACGCTAGTCACAAGCATTGCATAAGCATGTTTTCCAGAATTGCTGACTTCCCCCACCCTGCTCACAAAATTAAGCAAACTATAAAGCCTCTTCTATGTTTACGTGAGAAAGACATAAAACTCCATCCTTTTTTTATTGTTTAAACTTTGACTTTTACTGATGCACTCTAATTTTAAGAATTTTAGTATTTAATTAAAAAAGATGTGTCTTTGCATTAAAGAAAATGCATATATGAATGCATTTTATGATGTTTTGAAATTTCTTGTAAGAAAATAATTTTTCGTTGCTAAATTTAACTTTTGTTTCTTATTCGAAAATTTCTCTATTGTATAATTTTATAAACTTTTTCTTGCATTTTCTTCGCGATAAATCATATTAAATGCACTAACATGATTCTTTGGTTCAACGTGGATAAAAAACATGGTTCATTCACCGCAAGGTTAGCTCATTTTCAACACTTTATAAAGATAATACCAAATTTGCATGATATTGCGGTTGAATATTTTAACCGATTTTTCTGATTGGGCTGAAAAAAATAACTTAAATCAGCTGAGATACATGATTATTTCAACCAATTATCGATAAAAAAAATTCGCAAAAAATAAATAAACTTTCAGTTAATGAAATCCTGTATCATCTTATTCTTTAATTCTATTTTTTATTGATGGTTATAATATTTAGAAAACTGCGTGACCAGAGTAAAATTGCTAAAAGTGACTTTAGTTGCGTTACCTTTTCGGAATTAGCTAATAAAATAATTGAAACATAAAATTTAGAAAACGAAACTATTAAATTGAATTAGCTTACTAATTTAATTATGAAGTGTACCAGTCAATGGTTTTCGAGAAGCATTAATAGAAAATTAAAATTAAAACAAACAGTAAACAACAGTGTTAAAACAACAATAAAGAAAGAGAAGGAAATTTATTGTAATAAATTGCATTTAATTTTCATAATATAATATACTCTAAAATAATAATTTTTATAACATCAAAAAGTTTGGAATTAATTAAATAAAAACCAATGAACGTTCTGGTAATGCAAAGTACTAAAATTTTAATATCTCTAAAGGAAAAAAAATTTTCTAAGAAATTTGATGCCATTTTGTGAATACACTAATAGCTAAACTTGCAAGAATAAAAAAATTTGTAACTCCCTTCTCTCTCACCCTTTTAACTAAGCAACAGAAAAGACATTTGAGTGACATATTTTAAGTGACATTACCTGTAACCGAGATACATTTACTAAGCTCTCCGCACCTGAGAACGATGACAAATGCAAAGAATGGGCGAGAGTCCCCATAAGGGGGTTTGTCAACAAATAACTGCCGCGATGAGTGACATTTTGAAAAGACTGTTCACAAAAGCTCTAAACTAAGATCTTCATTCCCTGAAAAGCATTTAACTCTTAAAATCCATCTGATGAAGTGGAAGTAAATTTTTCGGAGAATTATCTTTTCCCACTCTATACCCAAGTACCCACTCTATACAAGAATGTAAAATAAATACTAATAAATCAGCTGTAAAAATGAGAAAGTATTCAGACAAAGGAGAACTCTACATTTTCTTAAACTGCTGTATTTGTTAATACCAAAGTAAATAAAGTAATGGAATTTTACTCTGAAATTCCATAAGTTATAAATTTTTATCATTTTGCACGTAGATCTTAAATTTAATAGGCTATCTCTATATTAAGATGTGTGAAACAACAGAAAAAGGTTTGTTGTAATAAAAAGATTTTATATATATATATATATATACTATGACCATGACTTTGAATCGTGCTCTATTCTCGGTCTACCACTGATTTTTGTAAAAAATTACTTTTATTTGGTGCAATATAAGTTAATTATGTATAGTCAACTAAGAAAACTTCTACTCAAGCAACATTTACACCTTTATTAAGCATAATTTAATTATAGAAATTCCATACGCAGTATTTCATTTAATTTCTTGTGAAATTATATTTATTCCGTGCAATATATTTTGATTATGCATAGTCAACTAAGAAAATTCCTACTCAAACAACATATATTCCGTTTTTAAGGACCATTTGATTATCAAAATTCCATACTCAGTATTATTGAATTTCTTATGAAATTGTATTTACTCCGTGCAATACATTGTGATTATGTATAGTTAACTATGAAAATTCCAACTCGAGTAGTATTTAAATGTTTTTAAAGACCGTTTGGCTATCAAAGTCTGATACTCGGTGTACCACTGAATTTCGTATTTAATTTTCAAGGTGCAATATATGTTGATTATGTATAGTCAACCATGAAAATTCCTAATATAACAATAGTAACTTAAATTTTAAAGAACTTATAATTTTTAAAAGTTAGTTTAAATATTTGAAAAACATTAAAAAATGTCATCCATGAAAAAGTCTCCTTAGTAGGATATACTGCACTTGAAAGCTTTTAAACTGATAATTTTAACATTTTCGTCATTTGGAAAAAAATAAAGCTTATCGTTATTTTAATTTTGTGCAAATGTTCATTGAAATTGTTAGTAACTAATCAATCATTTTAGTCATGATTCTTCAAAACATTTTAACGCTTTAAATTCATGAAATTTTTTCAAATAAACTAATCCATATACAGCTAGGTTACTGCCTATACAGGTTACTGCCTATAATTGTAAATTATGACTGTCCATAATTTAGTAATTGTTGAATGAAAAAATAACCATCCGTAATTATAATTATAAATATTGCTCGTAAAAAAATAACAGAATGATTTAAAGGTTTCTTTTTTATATTCCTTTCTTTTTATATTTTTCTATTTCTTCATTTTTTTCATCTTTTTAATGAAAGTATTGTGTAATAATGAGTGTTAAGCTATAGGAATAAATAAAATTTATTGAAGAAAGATCCCTAGAATATCTTAAATTCGTTGAAAAAAATTTTTTTCGAATTAGAATATTTAAACTCTTTTTTTTAAAATTTATTTATAGCCTTTTTTGGTGCAAAGAAGAAATTAAGTAGAAGTACAACCTTCTTTTTTTTAATATTCATGTATATTTATATGCAATTCATTGTGGTATATTTAACTATCCAAGTATAGCTGCAGCAATTGTTTTTCTGGAAAACATCTTTAGATAGTAACTTAAGTTAAACGAATGACATTTGAAATATTTAAAATGATTATTATTATTATTTTTAAATCTAAATTAGGACGTTTAGAAACATTTTTAAAAGTAAAACGTTAAGAAATTTTTTTTTTCTGGAAAACAACTACCAAATAATTTTTTTTTTGGATAAATGACTGTTCATTTATAAAATATTTTAAATAAACGAATAATGATTAAAACATTTAAAAACCATTTTAATGATAAAACATTAATAAAAAAGTTTTTTTTATTAGATAATTTTTTTTCGAAAAACTACTATTCACAGTAAAATATCTAAAATTTATAGTTTTTTTCCAAATTGAAGCATTAAGAAACAATTTTAAACTCAATACACTTAAAAAACAGCTTTTTTTCTTCTATGTAATCTATTGTTTTGAACAAAATACTATTCAAATGTAAATCTTTTAAACTATTTTTTTCCTAAATTAAATAATTTAAAAATAATTTTAACAATAAAGCATTAAAAAAAAACATTTTTTTAATCAAATTATATTTTATTTTAAACGAATGAAAAATCATTAATCACTGTCAAATTATTTAGATTTTTTTTCTTTCAAAATTAAAACATATAGAAAGCATTTAAATGATAATATACTAAGCAAACAATAAAACAGAACGAAAACGATCCTTCTTAAAATATATTTATTTGTTTGAGAACTCTATCACTTTTGGACTTTGTCAGCTGTTATGAACTTTTTATAAGTAAATATTTTTTAAAGAGTTGTTTTCTGTTGCAACAAATCAAATACCCTTGAACTTTTAGTTTATTCTCTTATCGTATTTATTTAAATTGCGTTTCGTCAGGTTTTGAAACGCTTGTAAACAATACTCGAAAGACCTTCATGGTAACTCCACATCATAGGGACAATAAGAAGTTTTAAGTTTTTACATACGAAGAAAAATAAATTGGTAAAATTGCTGCTCTGTATGGTAATACCTGGTGAAAAGACCGTAATTCTGGTGAATAAAACCAAACCATACAGTATTTAAACAATTTATTTGCTAGTTTTACATTTTTTATGATATGGTTCATACAGAAATTCTGGTTTTAGAAATTATAGTTCGCATTTACCCTTCTTAATATATATTTTCAGAACCATTTTCAACAGGAAAAAAAAAGGAGAGCAAAGGCGAGATTATAATAATGTAAAAATATTTAGTTTGAGAAACCTTAAGGGGAGTTTTAGCAAAAGACACATAGTGAACATAGGACACATATATACATGGAGAAAAAAAATTCTTCTTCAAAAACAAAACTCATAATTATTCGGTAAAAAAAAATTAAGGTGGATATATATATATATANCCAGCCTGCAGCTTTTCGGCAATTGTAGCAGGGTGTTGCTTTCAGACGTTTCACGCCGTATACGCCAACGTCCATCTGTCCCATGGAGCATAAAATGTGATTCATCGGAAAAAGCCACCTGTTGCCACTCTGTGGACGTCTAGTTGCGGTACTGGCGTGCAAACTCCAGCCTTTGTCACCGATAAACAGCAGTCAGCATAGGTGCATTAACCAGGCGTCTGCTGCGGAGGCCCACGCGCAGCAACGTTCGATGAACAGTTGTTGAGGATACACTTTTGGTAGCCCCTTGGTTCATCTGGACGGTCAGTTGCTCAACAGTTGCACGTCTATTCGTCTGAACGCATTTCCGCAGCCTTCGTTTGCCTCTGCCATCTTTGGCCCGTGGTGCACCACATGTGCCACGCCGTTTGTTTTGTATAGTGCCATTTTGCCATGCACAGTATACTTTTACCACGGCGGCACGCGAACAGTTCACAAAACCAGTCGTTTCCCAAATGCTTCCACCCTTGGCCCGAAAGCCAATAATCATGCCCTTTTGGACGTCGGATAAATCGCTACATTTCTGCATTGCGCCAACGATTGAAATGCTTTTCGATGACCTAGGACATCCAATATATACACTACACTGTAATGTGCTGCGTACTGTAATGTGTCTGTGAGTGGTTATTTTACGTTGACGTCGAAAGTAGGTGGTGGTCACATTAATGTGACTGGACTGTGTATATATATATATACACACAGAGAGAGATAATCATTTCCAATCATTTAGTCAAAAATTCGAAGCTAAAAAATATATTTTACATAATATATGTCCTTTCTGTCATGCCCTAAATGTGTTATGATAAAATGTCCAAATTCTACCTCATTTACTAAATTTTATCACGATGTAAAAAACCATATTTTAGTGTTAGTTTTACTAAAATTATTACCAAAACTCTTCGGTAAAAACTACTGAACTTTTTGGTGTTCCTTTAAAGAGGGAAACATAGTTAAATCTACCATATTCTGGTAGTTTTTTCCATACTTTTTGTTTTCAATGCTGGTATTTTTAGGAAAGAGAGTAAAATTATTTTTATTTGTTCATAAAAATACTAAAATATTTCAAGCCCAGATTAGGGAAAGGTTTCTAATATAAGACACTCCATTTAAAAATAAAATTAGAAGAATTGAGGAATAATAAAATTTTATGTGTGATAAAAGCTATGTACAGTATTGTTGATACATCTATTGCACATGTGACTAGCATAAATCGTTAGGGATCAGCCATTATCGCAAAAATCAAAAGCATCGCAGTTGTTATCTCAAAAAATAAAAATATTTAGAAATCTGCCAAATCCAGAAAAGTTCCAAACATGGGATAGTTCAAATTTGAGATATATAGTCCATATTAATAATTTTATATATAGTCCAGCAAAACTAAAAATTTTCTTCGAAAAAATTAGTACTCAAAGATTTTTATTTCATAGGAAGCTTTGTTATGTTATTCAAAATGATACCTAAAAATTCCTCTATTCTCTGCAGGTTTCCCCTTTTTTTTAGAAAAATGAGGGTGATTTAAGGTGGAAAATTGAGTTTCTACTTGACAGGGAAGCTAGGTGTATTTTTTTGAGGCATTTTTGTTTAACCCTGGATTGAATAAAACAAATTCTGAGACTCCCAAATTATATGGGGTGGCCATAATCTGGGAAATATGGTATCCATAGTTTGGTCAGGAGAGTGACCCAAAGTGTGGACCCCTTAATGTTAATTTTACTTTTTGCGTATTTCGCCTTATCTCGAGAACTTTTTAAATGTAAGGTCTGCAATGTTTTGCTTTATAATTTTCCTTGGAAAAAATAGTTTTGATTTTATTTCATAACTGTCGTTGAACAACAGACCCAATTTTTAGGTTTACGACTACTAATGTTCCTAGTAATTTTGAACCCAATTCAGAAGACAAGGGAACTCCTGGATCAAGTATTGGGAGAAATTAGCCTTCGTGGGGGACTTTTTGATGGTTACATGAAAATTGTGTTACATGGAGATCGCATTAGTGTTACATGGAAAGGAGAACCACGAGAACCTCCCACGGTTAGTCTGACGACAAGAGGGCTCAAACCCATGATCCGTCTACCACTGAGAATATTTCACGTCAGCAATGTGGTAGGCCCAAGCCGGATGCGGAATTTGTATCGACCTGCTGTAGCCGGCATCGAACTCCGGCTCACCTCATTGAAAGGCGAAAGTTCCATCCCCTAAACCATCGCAGCTCAAAACTAAATAGTTTTATTTTATTTTATAACCGTCGTTGAACAGCCGACCCAATTTCATGGGTTTACGACTACTTACGTTCAACTCCGTAGCCTTGTAATTTTGAACCAATCCAGAAGACAAGGAAACTCCTGGATCAGTACCCCCAGAGGTATTGATTTGTTGTGGGAACATGGAGGACTTTGAGACTCGACAGATTTAACGTGCATCAGTCACCATTTACTACACGGGGAGTCTTCGGCCGGCGAGGATCGAACCCACGACCTCTTGGATATGGGCCCAGCGCCCTACCGACCAGGCTATCCCGGCCCGCAAACTAAATAGTTTGGACTAAATCGGTATAATAGTTTTCGAGAAATAGAATTTTGTACATTACATGTTCAGATAATCTGTAGATGGCGAAATAAAGATTGCACTAATTTTTTTTTTTTAAAAAATAGCATTGTCAAAAATAGTCAGAATGTCAAAAATCGTACTTTATTATACATAAAAACATTTACAACTAATGTGTTGACTGTCGCAACTTGATTTTTTGGAGGGTGAAAAATTAAAAAGTAATATTGGGTTCGTTTTAGCGTACAATAACGTTGCTGTTGTTCCGGAAAACATCTTCATTTTTCCATCAGCAGTGCAGAGTAGAAAACGCGCAAATTTTCTGAGTAATATGAGAAACGAGATAATTATTTAGCATTTTAACGGGACACCCTATCTAATATGCGTTGATTTTTTAAAGAGCGAAATATGAATAAACAACATAGGGTTAGTTTAAGCGCACAGAAACAAGGCTGTTGTTCCAGCAATGATTTTACTTTCACCATAAGTAGTGCCTAATAGTTAATGTTCTGAGTAATTTGAGAAATTAGATAATTTTTTAACACTTTGACGGGACACCCTTGTTAATCGGCACATTAACTAGATAATCTGTAAAAAAAAAAAAAAAAAAAAAAAAAAAAAAANCATTAACTAAATAATCTGTAAAAAAAACAGATTTTTATATTTCAGCGATGACATATATTCAAATTCATCACCAAGTTCGAGCTCAAACGAGAAACCATTTTATTCATGACATATTGATACACGACATCTTCAAGACATTAGTCCCACTATAACATTTCTATAACAATACATTTCTACTCTATTCAGAATAAACTTTCTTTTGTGAGGCGGAAAATTTTCTTGGATCAGGCTTTCAAGAAAGGCGTATCAATTTCCCGAATGCTCTCAGGAGATATCCCAACCTCTTTCCTTTCTTATTCGATGTTCCTTCCCCCTCCCCATCCTTATCTTCCGCATCTCACTTTCACACTTCCACTCCATTTGCCGTGAAAAGATTTGCTTTCACTATTCAATGGATAAAGGAAGAGATTTTCTTGTAAGTGCTGAAGACAATTGCTTTCGATCTTTAACTGAATTCATTACATTTAGGTACGTAATGTAATGCGATATTGATTGGTCCTGCTCAGTACTTTTTTTTTAATAAGAAAAAAGGTATTTTTACTGGTTGTGGGTTTTTGAGGAAGGATTTGATAATTGAATCTATAGCTAATTCTAATGATGCCTGAAAGTTGAGGGGACATATATTTCACATCTTTAGAATTATCAGTTTGAAATTACGCAGACAAATAAAAATTCTGATAAAATTTCCGTACTGCGAAGTTGATAACATTTCTGGAAAAAAATAATAAATAAATAAAATAAAATAAAACCAAAATTTTAATTAACAAAATCTTTTTTTTTCCAATGCGCATCAGGAGAATGACCTAGGTCGTACCGGTATCTGAAGGGCAGATTTGTTGGCCACTCTTTCAGGAGCACCATATTAGGTGGACCAATGTTACTCCCACAGTAAGGACAGATAGTACAGTGAAGGAAAGAACATCCATATCTTTCCCGGGATACGAATCCAGAACCTTTCTGATGCAAGGACAGTTCCCTAACCCCTACACAGGCCGGTCGGCAGTTAACAAAATCTAAAATCTAGTTTTTAAGCCATCTATTTGGTAATTTTTCCGTTCACAGTAGCAGTTTACCGGTAATTCTGGTTTTCAAAATTATACTTCTTATTACTACTCATTTAGAAAAAAGTACAAAACTGGAAAGTAAATTTAACCAAATGAATGGTTTTAATACCTTGCTAAGATATCATAATAATATAAGTAAATTTTAACGCAGATCATAAAACAATATTTTATTGCTAATTTTACCAAAACCGTTACCTAATCACTTTGAGAAAAAATTACCGAACCTTTTTGTCTTTCCATAAATCCAGTTACACAAATACTATCATATTTACGAAGTTTTGAACTTACTTTACGTCCTGGTGTAATTTACTTATTTTGAAAAATCCCTGATATGAGTTACCATATAAGTTGGAAGATGAATAATTATTCTTCGTACTTCATAAAAATAAAGTTGTAAATATTATTGTTGAAGGAAGAAAAAATAATTTTAATTTTATTTTCCAAAGCTTATAATGTACAGCAGTAATGTGTACCCTGTGCTGTTATTAATATAAATCAGATGAAAACTTATTATTATTAATTTTTATATAGTATATAATTTCTCCCTTTTTTTCCCTCTGATCTTTTTTTAGCTGTTGAGATTTTTCTAAGTCATTTGTGATGTTAGTAGGTTAGGTCTTTAGTCAGTATCCTCTATGCTAATGATGAAAAGGACGAAAAAAATTAATAAGAACAAAAGCCACAGTTTGCGAAAATAAGTATCTTTATGATCTAATTTTTTAACATTACAAAAATTTCCTTAACTGTAAGGAAAAAAAAGCAATTTTGATATTTTTCCAAAAATTATTGTATCTATTTACTCATTTATTCTCAGTAACATCTACAGTTTAAAATTAAAGCTTTGCTGCAATATGTATGCATTTTTATCTACTTCGGCGGAAAAAAAATCAAAGATTACTTTTATACGAGTTACTTAAGAGAGTAATGTTTATAAAAACTTACACAAATATAACTAATTATTTAGAAAAAAGCAGTTAAAGTGTTTTCTGATAGGGGCTTCTATATATAAATTTTGATAAAGACTTATTAGGTTATTGACGTGAAAACATGTTTAAAATAAGTGTCTCTGACATTTTATAAACAAAGTTTAACTTTTTTTTTAACTTCAGATAGTTAATCAGATTAGTTTTAAAACAGATAAAAATTTACTTGTTGACAAATCTAGATAAGAAAATAAAAGTATATCTTCGGTTTGGAAACTGAGGCAATGTTGCTAGGCATTTTGTGTATGTGGTGGACAACCGACTATTCTTTTTAAGCTCGTGAGACATCTATACACCATTAGAAATTTTGGAGCATTTCTAATATCTACCAAATTCTATTATCTACAAAATAGCCGTTCATTTAGTAATTTTTCTATTCATATGGTAATAGCTTACCAAAAATTTTGGTATACAAAATAATAGCTCATATTACCACACATTTGGTAAAAAATACAAAATTGATAAGTGGATTTAACCAAATAAATAGTTTTTATGACATGTTCCTAGATATAGTGATAAAATCACCATAAACTATCACATTTATCAAATTATATCATGGAAAATAAAATAATATTTTATTGTTAATTTTACCAAAATAATTACAAAAGCCCTTCGGTAAAAATAATCGAGTTTTTTGGTGTTCTTAAAGAGTCAGAAAAACGATTAATTTCTGGTTCCTGTAGTTTTGACCATTATTTTTTATTTTTTCAGTTTGGTTCGATGCTGGACAGATTTTTCTGAGAGTTTAGATAATTTCCTTTCAAATGTAAAAATCAATTTTTTGAAGTTATTTATTATAAAATTAATAAAATACCTCATATATTGTTTATTAACTTTCTCCCTTGAGGATTGAATATTTTTTTTATTATTTCATGGGGGGTACAGTAATGTAATTAGGTGTCAATAAAACGTCTGCTTTGAATTTTACCTAAATTTAAAACCTAATTTTATCAGTTGATTACATCTGACACCTACTGATAGGTTCCCCATACTGTTAAATGTTAAGTTAGTTAGCCATATAGCCACATGTTAAGCCTATTACTTTATAACCTAATCATAGGAATTGTATTGAAATCAGAAATTGTGAGTTATCTTAATATAATACTCTACTCGTAATTTAAAAATGCGCTATTATTTGATTAATAGATAAATAATTTGCTGAAATTATAATCAAAGATTTCAACGAATTTAAAACCTTAAAAAATTTACCCTGCGTTTTTTACCCTATCTGCTTTTTACTCTCTTTTTTACACTGCTGCAAATGAATGCTCAAAACTACCAGAATATGGTAAAATTTACCGTGTTTTTGGCTCTATGGAACACCAAAATACTCGGTTATTTTTACCAAAACGCTATGGTAATGATTTTTGAAAAATTGATAGTAAATATTGTTTAATAATGCGTGATAAAATTTTGTAAATGTGGTGGAATTTTGTAATTTAAGCTTAATACCTTAGACTATGGTATAAAAATCATTTATTTAATTAAATTTACTTTTCAGTTTTGTATATTTTATTAAATGTGTGGTAAAAAGAAGTATAATTTTATAAATCAAGAATTCCCGGTAAACCGTCACCATATGAACAGTCAAATTACCGAATGAATGGTTTAAATAACGTATAATTTGGTTTTGTCAACCAGAATTATGTTGTTGCTGTTTTTCTTTTTTTAACGTGAAATGTCATTACCATACAGTACTGTAATTTTTTCTGCATGTAAATATTTACATTTTTATGGCATTTAAAAAAGACCTGGAATTTAAATAAATAAATAATGAAATATAACGAATACTTCTTCGTACTCATTTTTATTAATTTCCAGTCTTTGCAACTTTTTGAAAACTCGCTTTATTAAAGTTTCTTATCTGACTAATAATAAGAAATATTAAAAAAAAAAAAAAAATTACTGATATCTCTAAATTTAAGTTCCCATACATGAAGAGACATAATCTTAAACAGATTACTAAAAAAATCTTAATTTTGTGCGAACAACGGACAATTTAAGACATAAGCACAAGAAACACAACAAAAACATGAAATATGCATTGAAAATTGGAAAGAGAAAAATCTTCGAAGGAGCTGGATTTTAAAAACTCGCTCAAATTTTAGAGCCACTCACAATTTTTATCAAAGAATGAAGCAGAAAATACGTATCTATTTAGAGTTGTTTCTACTTTTCATTTTTCTTTGTAAATCGTCGTTTACATTTCAAATTCTCCCCAAGTATTGGAAATTTTAAACATCCGAGATACGTCAGACCTTATTTTTAACTGGCATTGAGAACCCATCTTGAAAACTTTTCGCCCCTTAACCCCCTCTCTCTGATTGAGGGGTGGGGGATGAAGGAACGAAAGTAAAAAGGGGGATAGAAGAGGAATCAGAGGCAGGATTTTGATCGGAAACTGTTTAGAGGGAGTGAAGTGAAGTTTATTTGTTTATTTCTTACTTACGGTTTCTAAAATCAATTCGGGTTTTGGGAATACTTTTTGGTTGCATTTGAGGGTTCTTAACGATAAATGTTTCCCTTTTTCCCCCCATCTTTTTAGTCTTTGAAGAAAAGTGATGGAAGATTTATTTGCGAGTGAGTGCAATTCTTTAAAAGAAACAGCAGTGTCTATAATACTAATGTGTATTATAATATTATATATAATTATTATAATCTATAATATTAATAATGCATACTAATCCATTCATATTAGTCTGTTTATTATTAATTTAAATGAATTGAAATATTTCCATACACGCTTGCATATTTGAACTTTCGAAAACAGCAATAAGGAGCCGTACTACCCTTAGGATGTTTCTTTTTTAAAATAAAGGAAAAAATAATAATTTATGGAGGTATCACGCAGCCGATAATATCAATACTTTGTTTTCAAAAGTTATCCGTGTTATCAAGTTTTTTTTCAAATATATTGACAAAAAAAAAGAATAAAAAAAGATGGAATCATTATTTTTAAACTTTTAATACTTCTCATTGTTGCAAACTTTTTAAAGCAGTAATTCCCACTGAAAAAAAAAGTGAATATACCTGTTTATGTATTAATTAGAGCATATTCTATGGTTAGACAAGTACGAAAAGAAAATCTAAAAAGTATCTTACATGATTACAACATGTTGCAAAATATTTCTACCTTATTAAACATTTCACTGAATGTATTATACTGAATGTGTTATACTAGTTGCAAAAGGAAGAAAAAAATATCTCATATCTATCTTCATTAGGAAAAAGATCTTTTGGTTTCCCAATAATATATGAAACCAAAAAAAAAAGAAAAGAAAAATTCAGTGAGAAAAAAAAAAGCTGCTGAATTTTTTTCGCAGTGTTTGAAATATTTTGAAGTTAAGCAATAAAAAATTTCCGACATTTTAGTCATCTCTTTAGGTACTGTGAAGAGAAGTTAAACCATCCTGCGAGCAAATATTATGTGCTTAACACTAGAAAGAATGAAACTAAGTACATACCTACATTGCCCAAACACAGTCAAAATGACTGGATTGTAAAAAAATAAATAATGTGTAAAGAAATTTAGTTAAAATTAATTTTTAATATTTTTGTATCATTCACAGTTAGATAACAAGTTAATAGCAAATATTAACAACAAAAAAATTATATGTTGTACAAAATTCTAAGAAAGTGTGTATATGATGTATATAAATACGTCATATACACACTTGTATCATATACACACATGTATATAAATACATCATTGTTTCTCTAATTGAAATTAAAAGCAGTCAAAATGATTTCCTTAGGCAATCTAGTGTTAAGATTACTCCACACTATTTCAGGGTCGGAAAATCACATGTTTATTTGAAAGAATAGTCTATCTAGAGAAGTTTAATTACTTTTAAACGTCTTGCTGAATTGTTTCATAAAGCAGTAAAATCTACAATTTTACTTAGATATTAATATATTTAATCGCTTCTCTGCAGTGTTTCTTAACAATTAAAAATACTGAATAATAAATGAAAGATTTATTTTATTTTATTCTATTTGTAAGAACCTAGAGATTAATCCTTTTTTGTAAGTTAATTTGATGTCTTATTGATTCCGCTCAAATTATTTAAAAATCGCGTTTTTGTTTCAATGGTCTCAAGAGATTAGATCAAAGTTTTGTAAATCGCAAGCAGTTAAAAAAAAATCATAATAAATAAATAAATACTAACAATGAGTAGCTTTACTGACTCTTAAATGATTTTATTTCTGTGTTTAGAATCCTTAAAAATTTTATCAACATCGAAAAGAGACTTTCAATATTATGCTAAGTTTTAAAGTCGTAAAGTAATCTTATCTAGAATATCGAAATTATCCCTGTTTACGATTTGAATTCATCTAACATGCTCAAACATGGAAGACTTGGCTTTGCTATATATATTTTTTTTCGGTATCCATGGAGAGTTAACTGCACATAACAAACAACGATAACGTTAAAACATATACATGAAAATAGTGCTTGGAGTTCTTTGCCCGATTATATCTGTTTATAAAATCATTAAATAAAACAGTGATGCATTATAGCGCCAGAAATCTCCAAACGTGTTTGTTTTGGTAGAGTTACCTATTTTGAAATTCGTTCTAGTTTATTTGTATGTTTTTACAGTGACAGTGAGTGATAAACAAGAAAATTAATTGTTGCTGACGAGTACAAATATATTCGATGTTTCTAAGAGGAACCTTTAAATTAAGTTAATTTTTCTTCTTTTTTTTTTTTTTTGTAAGAAAGAATGATGGCAGAGACGCTTTCCCCAAATTAATTTATAATTCTATAGTTCTGGAGTGCTGTGCACTAAATAAATAAGAGAACGCTTTAAAAATTTTTACTACTGGGACTTTTTGATGGACCTAACCCTCATTTGCGTTATATGGTGAGGAAAACCACGAAATGATTAGTCAGACAGCTGAGGGATTCTAACTCATAATTCGTCTACCACTGAGAATATTTTACGTCAGCTCTGTGGTCGATCCGGGAGCAAAATTCGTATCAACCAGTCACCACTGGGATTCGATCCTACGTCACCTCATTGGGAGGCGAACGCTCTATCCCCTGAGCCACCGTGGTTTTAAAATCTATAATTTGAAGAGAATGAGTCAAATACTTCTTAGTAATTTTTTTTCCCTTCTGAAATACTTCTTTTCAGAGATTGCGACATTCGCCAAAAATATTGACATTGAATTTAAACTTTCTATCGCTGTCCTGTCTATTAAGATTATATATTTCTAAATTGCAACTCCCCCAATAATTTAAGGCTGAAGAGTTCAATTTTTATTAGAAAAAAGTATGTTCTGACAAAGATAAGTATGTTTTTATGCCTTATTTCGTAACATAAAATATCGCTTGCCTTAATTAATTAGCATGCTTAGGGCTAGGACCTTGAACCATTAAAATCACATCACATAGTTCGTTAAATCCGACCATTAGATCAAAAGTTATCAGCATGTTCTTCTTTTTATTTTGAGTACTACATTGTCAAAAACCAGCTCTAGTTAAGTTTCTAAAATTTAGATGATTTTTTAAAATTAGCTCTTATAAGAATCCTATTCATAACAGGTTCTTCATAAATTGTTAGTTTTTATGTCCTATCGTTTGTTCAAAATATTCAATGAGAAAAAAATTCTGTTAAAATTACCGTACTGTAAGGTAATGACATTTTATTTTTAAACAAATTTTTAAGAAAATAAAAAACATAATTTTGGTTAATAAAATTGAGAAATGAAGAAATTAAACCTGTTATTTGACAATTTTTCCGTTTATATGGTAACGGCTTACCCGAAATTCTAGCTTTCAAAATCAAAGTTCATATATTTTAACACATTTAGTAAAAAATACAAAGCAGAAAAATAAATTTAAACGAATAAATGGTTTTGTGTGCCATGCTATAAGGTATCATGATAAAATTTCCGAATTTTACCACATTTACTAAATTTTATCTCATATTACACACCCATATTTTGTTGTTAATTTTACCAAACTTATTACCAAAGCGCTTTGGAAAACATTATCGAGCGTTTTTGTGTTCCCATAGAGCCAGAAGCACGATAAATTTTACTTTGTTTTGGTAGTTTCAATAAAATCATAACCATTTCATAAATCATTTGTTTCAATAAAATATGGTTTTATAATATGTGATAAAATTTAGAAAAAGTGGTAAAATTTGGTAATTTTATCATGATACCTTAGAGCATGGCATAAAATAACTTTTTTTTTTTTGTTTAATTTCTAAATTTTCAGTTTTGTATTTTTACTAAATCCATAATAATAAAAATTATAATTTTGAAAACCAGAACTTTCGCTAATCCATTACCATGAGAAAGTAAAATTTACCAAATAAAAGGTTTGAGTACCGTTTATTTTGGTTTTATAATAAAGTTTTAACTTTTTAAAGTTTAAAGTTAATAAATAAATCAAAATAAAGTTTTTTTTTCGTACTTATATATTTATTACCTAAAGTGTCATGACCATTCGGTACAATAATTTTATCAGAATTTCTTGCTTCTTGTACAACATACATTAAAATTAAATTAGTGTTACAAAAACTAATTCTAAAATTTTAATTACTTTATTTATTTTTGCTTTCAGAGTTGGTTAATATAATGTTACAATTATTGGAAAAGAAAAAGTTATTACTGATAATTAAAACAACTAAAAAAAAATCATCATTATTGTTATGTAAAAATGATGACACTTAGAAAAAAACTGCTTTTCATTGCTCAGATTTTTCACAAGTTTCTTTTGTTGAAAATTTTCCATCTATTTTTGATCTTAATTTGTATTTTTTTTTCTCTTGAGAAAAAGCAGAAATTATGAAATGTAGATTGTGAAAATTATTAAAAGAGCAGACTGTAACTCTTATTATTATTATTATTTTTTTTTTTTTTTCATTTTTGGAGAAGGAGTCAATATGCTATATTAAATTATTTTTTCAATGCTTATAACATCAAACTAATTTTTTTTATCATCAAATTAACGTTCTTAAGTACTTTAATGACTTTGAATACTTGATCATGTGTTGTAAAAAATTCTCATTTATATAAAAATAATTGATTGAACTTGTTATTCGATGTTAAAACAAATAAATAAAATAAAAACGTTCCAGTTTTTAATTGTTTTCTTTAATCGACAGCACGATTAAATATGTAAATTAACACTATTAAAATTTTAATAAATATTATGAAAAAACTTAATTATATTTTATTTGATTACTACTAATACAATTAGAAATCTGTGTTTATTTGAAGGGTGAAAAATAAATTCAACCGTTAACCTATACCTCCTCTTGATTTTAAGTTTCATAAATATTTCAAAATAAAACATACAAACACAATATCAGATAATGATCAAATTATAACTTTACAAATTTCATCGCGTGGGCTCAAATCATTAGCTGCATTTCCGGATCCCCTTTCAGAATAAAATTAATGTTAATTTTTGTTTTCACGATTTTCCATCAATTTAAATGTTTAACGTCTTATTTTATATCACTCACTGCAAAATTTAATTTATAATTTCAATGATACCACTTTAATTGCTTCCATTGCACATTTAAAAATGTAGCCGATGATTCTGATTTAACTACCCTAAAAGAACAATCAAATCCTACAAAAATTCGTTTCACACCTTTTCTCTCATCAAAAACAGTGACCGTTTACAGACATTCCACGAAACATTCTAAAACCCAAAACACGCTCCTTAGCGAACGAAACTCAAAGAAAAAGAAGTAAAAGAATATCTGGAACTAAACTTTCAAGTCTCACAGACTGAAATGGACGCAATGTCGTCTCCATAACGCCGTGATTGGCATTCAGACATTGATTGGCATGCTTGCTCGGCCAATAGCGAGACTCTCGGCATCTGATGCCAGCAAATGAGATCACGTTACGCACTCGGCCATGGATACGACTTGTAGCTCCTCCTCTTTTTTCTCAGCTTATGGCTAATAGCGTTGTCGTAGACTGCGTAACCTATAAGGGATCATTTGACTCTCACTTACCACTCCTCAAAAGAACGAAACCCAGATTCGATGGTTTTTTCAGTGATGCTATAGACTCCTATCTTGATAGCTTCGTTTTATTTGAAGATCGCTGCCAAGGCATTCAGACGATTATTAGCGATCGTTTTCGTTTAGTTGATTGTTAGCCGAACGGGTTGCCAGTTTGATTCGAAAGAGTGAACGCGCAATTTAAAATTGTTTATCGTTTTATGAACCAAATCATTAGTAGTTAACAATAGTAATTTGATCTGCATAATAGTTACTTTTAAGTTCTAACTTATTTCGGAAATAGATACGTATATTTTCATAATGGAACTTGAAGTATGTTGAACTTAATAGATCCTATACCTGTATATTATTAACATTAATGTGAAATATGTGCTACAATGGAATCGAACTTCATGACTACTTTAGAATTTAGTTGAGCAAAAGTATCGTCTTATGATTCTGATAAATTATCAGTGAAGTTAGCTTCACTATAAATAACTAGCACTCTTAATTTATGCTATATTCATAAGTTCTCATGAAATACTCTAATCCTATGGCTCTGGGTCTAAGTCAGCCGACACCCATACCAGGGTACAATCCTATGGTGTTCTTACCCACCCTAAACTTCTCCATCAACCAAGTCGCAGCAGTTTGTGAGACATTAGAAGACAGCGGGGACATCGAAAGACTGGGAAGGTTCCTTTGGTCCCTACCTGTTGCTCATCCAAATTGTGCAGAGTTGAACAAAAACGAATCAGTCTTGAGGGCCCGGGCCCTGGTGGCTTTCCACACTGGAAACTTTAGAGAACTGTATGGCATTCTGGAAAGCCACCGTTTTACTAAGGTTTCCCATTCGAAACTTCAAGCTATGTGGCTCGAAGCACACTATCAGGAGGCTGAGAAACTTAGAGGGAGACCATTGGGCCCTGTGGATAAATACAGGGTTAGGAAGAAGTATCCGCTACCTAGGACAATCTGGGATGGTGAACAGAAGACGCATTGCTTTAAAGAAAGAACTAGAAGTTTGCTGAGGGAATGGTATTTACAAGATCCATATCCTAATCCAACTAAGAAGAGAGAGCTGGCCCAAGCTACAGGTTTGACACCGACCCAGGTTGGAAACTGGTTCAAGAACAGGCGACAAAGAGATAGAGCTGCTGCAGCAAAAAATAGGTAATTTATTTTATTGCTTAATTGCGTTTCTCATAATTTCATGAGCTGCTTATCGTTGTATTTTGAGTTCTTAAGCAGATGTGGAAAGTTATAGATCAGTTTTTTGTAATGGGAATTCGATTTTTTTAACTATATTATCTTATAAACAAGTTTAAAAGTTATTTGCACATTTACAAAATTTATAATAAGACATGGTCGGAAATGCTCAAATAATTCAAACCATTTAATATTTAAACAACCTAATATTTCAATTTAATACTGAATTCATTTCAATTTTTTAATATTTAAGTAAATGCAAAACAATTATGTTTTTTTAATGAAACTGTGGTCAAACAATTTTATTACCTTAATAAAAATAATTTAAATGTAATTAAATTATTATATACATATATTTCACGAAAAAGCTAAAAAAATAATTGATATTAACATTTCAAACAACTGAATAATTCTATTTAATATTCAATTCATATGAAGGTTTAAATATTAATTATTCAAACACATGTGGAATTTCATAGAACAATTATAAGTTTAATAAATAATTTAAAACTGCAGTATAACTTAAAAGTTATAATAAACAAATTTAAAGATCGTTTAGGTCGCTATTTGCAGAAAAAAATTTAAACGATCTGTTTCAAATTTAATACAATATTCTAATTGTTGGAAATGCATTGTAGAAATTGTCATCTCTTATTTTAAAAAATTATTTAAATTGAATTAACAAATTTAGGTATAAGCATTAACATGTTTTTTTTGTATGGTCAGGGAACGTTTCTTTACTATCTATACTTATACTTCTTTAATTATCAACTGTTAATCTTGACTTGAAAACAAATTATATATTTTGAAGTAAAGCTTGAAATGTTTAAGTTTTATCTACAACAATACTAGAAACTTAGTATATAAAGCACTACATGTTTAAAAACTTTAGTTATATCCAGTTAATTCCAGTTTAGTTTAGTTATTTAGTTTTAAATTATCAATTAGTAAGAGCATATTTTACAAAAGTTTACATTCGTCTATCATATAGTTGAATGACATACCAATTTTCTCAGCAAAACTGTAAATAATTTTAACAAAGAATAAATTAAAATATTTACAATAAATAACAAATTGTAACAATAGTTAATTGTAAATAAACAATGAATAAATTATCTCTTTATTCGTTGTCAACAAATAAATACCGAAATTATTATTAAAAACTGTGTTTTGAAACAATTTGTTTTGTAAATAAATTCATTCCCTGCATACGATGACTTTAAATGATAATTTTTATTCTATAAACATTTAACAAGTAATTTTGATTGCATTTATGATTCTTTTGTGTTTTTAGTTAATTCGTGATAAGTTTTAATGTATAGATTATTAAGAATGATTTCTCAATAGTAATTGTTAGTGTGTATTTAGAAGTGTGTTCATTGGAGTAATTTTTTTCAATTAAAATTAAATGAAAATCGAAAATAATTTCTAAGTAGTTGCAAACAACTAAATTGGGGAACGTTTTCCGCCTTCTTTATGTATTTTGCTTGTAAAGCGTGTTAATACATTGTATTAGTTTTATTTACAGATTTGTATTAAATTTATATTGGAAGTAATTAATTTTATTTTATTAAAAGTTTATTAAACAAAAATAATATTAAAAGTAATTAACTTCTCTTATCACTTAAAAATGTTTCAAAAACTAGGTTTTTTAAAAACTCATAATTGAAACTATTAAAAGGAAATAATTTTTCTCATCACCAATATGAATTATCAATTTCTCAATTATCAATGTGCTTTTTCAAAAATCCTTTTGCGAAATTTCATTGTCTTTTTTTCAAAATATTTACAATTCATCATATAATATTTTAAAACACATTACAATCCTTATTTATTTAAATATTTTTGATTTATAAAATCTGGTGAAATAAGTGACATAATTAAATGACATAATTTTTTTAATAAATTTTTTTCAGAAATTAAATATTTTTTTCGAGAAATAAAATCTTTAAATACTATAATAAGTTTGAAATGAAATGCAAAATATATTTTTTGACACATAATATTAAATAAATATAAATTACTCCCAATTTTTAGATCAAAAACGTAACTAAGAAAAACTCTTCTCTTCTTCATTATGTTGCATAATTTTAATATAT
>NC_092211.1:78882839-78947331 GCF_043381705.1 Parasteatoda tepidariorum | reverse complement strand
ATTTAGATTTTAAATTTTATGAGAACAATGCAACATATTTCAAATACCCGTAACACTACATGTAGATAACGAAAAATGTATCTAAGTATTTAAATAAAATAGAAATTAAATTTAAAAAATAGAATTAAAAATAAATAAGAACTAAAAAAAAATAATAATAATAACTCAGGCACGAGTTATACGCTTTAAACGCTTCCTTAGCAATCATTATACAAAAAGTATAATAACAATCGTGTTATTCTATTTTACAAGGTTTTGGGATGATTTTTTAAAATAAAAATAACTTAACCCATTCAAAGCATATAGCAACCAAACTTCTAATTAAATGTCGTTATAAAAACTTATTTTCAGTAAAATATCTTAAAAATGAAGTTTTTAAAGCATGTTTAGATAGTAATTACAATCATGTGTTCCATTGTAAAATATAATAATTTCTGTAAACAAATAACTAACTACCAAAACCTAATTTAGTTTATTACCATATATTTACTCTTATTTCCGATTTCATATTTATTCTCAATGGTACAAAATAATTACAATTCTGTCGATTGACATTATTATGATGTAGAGGAGACACATTTTTGCAAATTCCACTCTGGTTTATATTGTGTCAGTCATTGAATTCAAATAATATTAACTTCAACAGTCACTCAGATGTCAGTTATATAGAGACAAGTGAAATTTTATTCCACAGATTATTCTACAGATTTATCGGTAATTTTATTCGGTATGTTTATAGAAGTATAATGATAACTCTTTTAAAAATAATTAACTTGTTTAATAACTTCCATTATACATAGTAAAAAATTTCAGAAACTAATTATGAATCTACAAAAATGTTTCCAAAAATCTCCGAGAATTTTACTTAATATCATGTTTCCGATCAATTCAAAAACATCTCTTTCATTTTCAACAGCAGGAAATTGAATCGCATTCAGTTTCAGAGTGTAGCGTAGCACTACGACTATTAAATTCCAATTCACTTGTATATAAGACATGTTAACTCGATTCTATCTTGTGGAAACTTTTTATAGATGACGATTGACAATGTTGGTAGACAAGCCCAGATTTCCGTAAGCCAGAAACGCTTAAAAAATTGCTTCAAAACATTTAAGAAAAAAATAATAAACATAAAAAAAAAACTAAAAACCGAAACTGCAAGAAATGATTTAAAGTATTTCTGAAGTGCTGCGAAAAGTTTCTGAATAGTACAGAAAGAGATTTCCGGAATATTCAGAAACGTTTTGGAAATTACAAGCACCGTAGGCGTATACTCAGAAACATTCCTGAAATTTTTTTTGACAGTAATAAAATCAAAATGTACGGTATTTAAACCACTCATTTGATAATTTTTCAATTCAATTATAGTTCGTATAGTTGTAGTTCATTTTAGTAAAAAGTACAAAACTGGAGGAAAGTAAGTTTAACCGAATAAAAGTTTTTTATTCCATGCTTTGAGGTACTATGATAAAATTAACAAAATTAACAGATTTTATCGTATTGACCAAATTTTATCATTTCTAATGTAAACCGTATTTATTGTGAATTTTACCTAAATCATTACAAAAGTGCTTCGGTAAAAATTACCGATAATTTTGTTGTTCAAAAAGAGCCAGAAACACGGTTAATCTTATTAAATTCTGGCCATGTTTTTTTTTTCTCTTTTTTTTTTTTGTCAGTGTAAATAACGGAAAAGAAATAGCAAAATCTAAATTTAAGATGTTCCAACTGAAAATAGTAAAAATGTCTAGTTAGGCTAATATTTTTAGTGAGTAAGACATTCATCAACAAGAAAAGGAAGTTTTAACCGTTCAATTTTTGTTCAATCCATTTAAAAAGAAATAAAATAATAAAATCTATTAATTTAATTTCATTAAATCCTCACAATTTGTGTTTAGGAGTTTTTTGATATGTGTTTCGTTGTATTTTCTCTTTAAAAGATAATATTGAATACAGTATTTAAATAAATGGCCACAGTAAAAGTTTTAAACTTTCTGCGCCTATTTCTTTCTTTCTAGACATATTTTATTCATATAACAATTCCTCAATCTAAGAAAAAGTCTACATATAAGGAAAAAAATCATTGAAAAATTCTTCTTCTCTTCTGTAGTTCTACAGCCTGCTGCAGGCCAAGGATATAATAATAACTCCAAAAGATATTATTAGGTCATAATTTAAACAATTTATAATTTAACAATTTTTTGAATCAACATATCTTTTCTCCCAAACAAATTATATTTGAACTTGAACGGAGTTCGACTTTAATGTTCAAATTTAATGCAATTAATTCTTTCTAATTTTTTTCTTAAACTAAAACTAAATACGAGACTAAAAAATATTTTTAAAAAAAACTAAAAGCTAAATTTAAAAACTAAATTCAAAAATTAAAAACTAATATTTTACACGAAATAAATATTTTAAAAAAAGATTTCCTTCAAAAACCACTTCCTTTATTTTTATAAGCAATATTAATAAAAAAAAATTTAAAAATGCTATAAAAAATGAATTAAGGTTCCTGCTTTTAAATTTTTGTTAAAAACAACAACAACAAAAAAGAAAATTTAACTCACATTTAAGACATTAACACAACACATTAAACACATCAGCACAACCACATTTAATAAGAAGCTGAAGTATTTATAAAAAATGTCTATACATTTTAATTGGTTTATCTTTTTTGATTAACATTTTCCGAAAATATTTTACTATTCTTCTGCTGGGTTCTGTCTAATTTTAAAGTAGGCAGAAAAGATTTCAGAATCTCTTATCAGGTAATGAAAGGTCATTTAAAAGAATAACAGCAAGTAAAGAATAATTAGTATAATTTTGAATATACCTCTTTTACTTTAATTTCAAATCTACTAAAAATAACTAAATTATATATAGGAAACAAATGAAAATAAAAATTCGGGAAACGGCTTGTCTTTTTAAAGAACTATCATTGAATAGATTTATTCTATGATTATGAGTATGCTCAACCGTTGGGGATATAAATTATCATCCATGATTCTTAGCTGTTCTTTAAAATTTTTTGGAATGTGTGATCACTTTTAGAAACGCTTTAATGTAAGAAAGCTTGTATCCGCTTAATTGAGTGCATGTTTGATTTATTAGGAGTGCCAAAGAGATTTGTGATTTATTTAATTGTTGCTTATTAATGAGAGCAGACAATAATTCGTATCATGTAAGCAAATATCAAATAAGGTTATATATAATTCTAAAATCTGATTATAAGATGTTCTTAATAGATATTTCGACTCCCCGCTGTCAAGATTTTGAATCTCGTCTGCTTGAAACAGGGGGGGGGGTGATTTTGTTATTTCTATAAGGCGAAAAATTTTATCATCCTTTGAATTTTTTCTAAAAAATTATTTGTGACAGCAGTGAGATAAGAAAGATAGCCTACAAGATGGATTAAACTGATTTTAAAAATTCAATGCAATAAAAAAAAAATTGCTTTTGAAAAAGTTAATAAATAATGTTTCACTATTTAAAGCCCAGAATTCCTTATTTATAATAGTAATAATTATATTATATTATTTATTCATTATTATATAATTCTTTATTTATTTAATTTTTTACTTATGTAATTATTTATTTACTTAATTATTTATTTATTTTATTAATTGCTTATAATAATAGTTAATACGTCAATTGATATAAAAATAATTCCTTTTATTTATGCAACAATTTAGATTTTAAATTTTATGAGATACTGTGTAATTTTGCGGTCATTATAAAATAAATGCCCATATGTAACTATGAGAACTTCATAATAAAAATAATAACAGTAAAAATCTGTGTAATAAAATTAATGTAAACAGAAGAAAAAAAAGCGTATAGAAAGAAATTTTAGACCATAGATTTGCACTGACATCGAGAAAAATGGAGATTCTATGGTCTTCCTCTCCATACAATGAAATTTAGATTACTTAAAGCAAAAAATTCTTAGTTAAAAGCTGAGTAAAGTCATTTCATGGAAATATAAATTAAGAGTTTAAGTGGATTGACGGTTCAAAGTCAGAGAGGAAATAGACTAAAACAAGCAATAAAAGTCACAACATTTTTTACAAATCTCTACTCGATGTAATATTGTTTTTGAGTTAACTGTAAACAGGTTTTCAAGGTTTCAAATTCATGCAACGGACATACAGATTTATTTCGCTGGAAAACTCTCCTGACGGTTTTTCTACCTTGATTGTTGACTCAGAATTTCTGATATTTTCTTAATTCAACTCTCAATTTTGAGAAAATCAATAAATGAATAATCTTCTGATAAATCTCCAATCCTGGGTGAAACAAAAACCATATGAAATTAAAAACGTATAAACAAGTATTTTTTTAACAGTTAATTGAAGCATTTTTGGGATTTAATTCTACGATAAATTTGCCACGCAGAATATTTTTTATCTTACATTTTCCCCCCCTAAATAACAAAAATATCGATACATTACAAATGATGCAATTCCTTACCTTACATATGAAGAAGTAGAGAAAAGAAATGTCAGAACTAACTAACTTTAAACTACACTGAGAAAAAAAAAAGTACAGTCAAAACTACCAGAATATGGTAAAATTTAACGTATTTCTGGCTCTGTGGGAACATCAAAAGACTCTTTAATTATTACTGAAGTGTTTTGGTAATGAATTCTGTAAAATTAACAATGAAATACGGTTTTATATCACAGGAATAAATTTGGTAAATGAGGTAAAATTTAACAATTTTATTCTGATGCTTTAAAGCATGGCGTAAAAACCATTTATTCGGCTAAATTTACTTTTTCAGTTTTTTTGCTAAATGTGTATTAACTGTAATTTTGGAAACCAGAATTACATTCCTATTAACCATTATCATATGAACAGAAAACTACCAAATGAATGGTTGTTGAAAAGAAATGTTCTATGTATCTAACTTTAAACTACACTGAGAAGAAAAAAAGTACAGTCAAAACTACTAGAAAATGGTAAAATTTAACGTGTTTCTGGCTCTATGGGAACACCAAATTTTATACTTTGGTTTTATTAGCCAAAAAACTGGAAATGTTACTACCATATAGTATGGTAATTTAAACAAGGCTTTTTCTCCGTGTACTTTTTACACGCATTTTTATAGTGATGGAACCGCATTACAATATTCATTGAAAATCATATTAATAAGAAAAAATATCTAGCAAAAATAAAAAGTTTTAAGCGCAATATTACATTAGTTATATTAATTCAATGCACTGTTTAAACGAAAAACAACATGTGACCCTCAAATGTCATCTCACGTCACCACAAGTTATCATTAAAACGAGTAATTTAACTTAAAAATTAAAAAATATTGAGAAATCTAACGTAGTTAACAAAGTAAATGAAAAAAATTAAAAACAGTCAAATTCAGAAGGGTAGAATAAGAATTGACCCGATAACTGAGGAAATGAAGTGAAGATGAAGAGGGGATTTGATTCAGAGAGATTTCAAATGAGTACATAAATGTCTCCTCTACTAAAACTCCCCTTTCACATACCCAAGAGACACGTACTCTCACAGTACTCAACCAGAAATTCAACCGCAGGGGATGTTGTGGCCACGCAGTGTAAGACAACATCCACATAGGTCCCATATTGGGTCCGGTCCTGAGGCCCAATTAATACCGGTAACTGGTTCTCTAATTTCCCAAAGGGTATTTAATCGGGTTTTCGTAGAATGAAAAGCTATTTTCTGCTCACTTGGGTTTTTGATGCCATTGAAATTGTTTAGTAGTTCCTCCCTTTCCGAGAACCCAATGTATTTTTTTCTTTTGATTATTTGCTTTGTGAAAGCTCCCATTTGGTGTATATGGGGGGGGGGATGCTGCACATCACCTATACTTTGGACGGAGAGGAGTCAGATTGCTGAAAGAACAGATGCTTGGATTTGGGGGGGGGGTGAGACCATAATTTCCGGTATGTCCCCGTGTTGTTACATTGTAATATGGGGTGTATGAGATTGGTGAAAAAAGCTAAGGGAAGTAGCTTTGCATTAAACAAATTGAATGTAATGGGGAGGATGACGTAGACCAGAAATATTCTATTATGCATTCAATAAATTTCGGAAAATTTCGGAGTTGCTAATATCTAAAATTGTTTCATGGGGCACGCAATTTAAAACTTCATTGAGCAGTGCTTTATATACTTTAACAATTCTTGTTAGTCTTTAACAATATTTATTTTTCTAATTCTTTCCGCTTGCTTATTTATTTTGACAAATTTTATGCAAGGATTATAAATTTCAATTTTTTATTCAATAAAAGTTGATTCGTTATTGGAGTATAATTTAGTGAAATAAAATTTAATAATTTTTAAATTTATTTTTTCTCACCCAGTATACATTTGGTATTCTTTACTTGATGCTTTAGATATATATTTCTAAGTAGAGAAAATGTAAGAGAGTGTATTCAGCAGATACTGTTTTTTAGAATATTTGTTCTAATATATTAAATATAAATTGGAGTCGTGGTTGCTCAGAGGAGAACGCTCCCCTCCCAATGATATTACCCAGGTTCGACCACAGTGCTCACCAACCACAGTGCTCATGTAAAATATTGTCAGTGGTAAGTAGATCATGGGTTACAATCCACTTGTCATCGGGCTAACCATAAGGCGCTTTTGTGGTTTTCCTCGATAAATAAAAGCGAATGCTGATTATTTTCATCAAAAAGTCCAAAACGAAGGCTAGTTTGTCCCAATGCTTGATCCAAGAGTTCTGTTATCTTCTGGGTTGAGTTCAAAATTACAAGGCTACGGAGTTGAACATTGATTGTCGTAAACTAAGAATTGGGTAGACTGTTCAAAACGGTTATTAAATAAGATATAAAATAGATATAAATTAAAAGTTAAGATATTTATTCGAAACATTTAGGTATAAATTCTCTATAGTTAATTTTCTAAAACTAGTTTCTCTAATATCATTTTGTTTCAGAAATTTTTACCTTAACAATAAAATTGAAAACATTTGATACATTAATGAAAATAAATTTTTAAAAATTTCAGGATGGGGATTTTTAGACTCGTTTAATTGGCCATAAAATTGGTTTAATTGGTCAGAGAACCATCGTGATTTGAAGATGCATTTTCAAACTAACGTTGTTTATCTAATATCCCTTCGCATTAAAAATATATTTTTGACATAAGAAATATCAATTGCAACATCCATGCACATTAACAGCATTGTAATTGCTGCTGGTAATCAAGTTACACTAAATTTAAGGACAAAAAAGAAAAAAAAAAAGAAAAAGAAACGGTGGACAATTAACGATTAGCAAACATCTTCCCTTTTTATTAACAGCATTTAACTGGCTTCAGTAATTGAGCATTATAAATTTTTCTCAACTCTGTTTTATCATTCCAGATGGATCAGTAAAATTCATAATACTATATAATCCCACTTAACCATCTATTTATTCCAAGAGATAAGCACATTTTTAATTGCAATGATAGTTCACAAATTACAATCACGTGAATAACAACAGTAATAACAAAAATTATTATCATATAATATTGTGTAAGATGGCTTAACTAAATTTACATTTTAAGATGTAAGTATTTAACGAAATAAATATTTGAAACTTAAAATCAATAATAATTTAATTGCTTATCATTTTCAGAGAAGTTCGGAATTATTTATAATTTAGATAAATACTTTTTCCAAGAAGTTGTGGGTCACACCCAGTTGTAGGTCAAAGTTTGGGTCACAGCCAGTCAGAGATTTTTACGTGAGGTAAATATTAATGCAAGATAAATTTGCACAATTTGTTTCTTTTATCTTGCATTATTAACGTCATTTTCATTAATAAAAAAATTTTTTTCACCGAAGATTCAGAAATATCAAGATTCTTTATCTCTTTATCATCAACCTACTCTATTAACAACACCTTGATTGATGTTAGTAATTAACTCTTATAAATTTTTCGCATTTCCATTTTACTATCTAAGTTGGATCGAAAAAAATATTTGAAGTTTAAAACTGATTATAATTTAAATAAATGTTATTTTTCCGAGAATTTTTGGAAATCCAAGTTTGGGTCATAGCTAGTCAGAAAGTTTCACATTTGGTATATACTAATACAAGTTAAATTTGCACAATTTGCTTTTCTTACCTTGCAGCGTTATTAATAATGTTTTCGTTAAGAAAAAAAAATTTTTTTTTTCTTTCAATGGCGATTCATAAATAGCAAGATATTTTTGCATCAACCTTCCCTATTAATAGCATCTTGATTGCTGTTAGTAATTAACTTTCTGGAATTTTTTTTATCTCTGTTTTATCATATCAGATGGATCGAAAAAGGATTAAGATTTAAATAAATTCTAATTTAAATAAATATTATTTTCCAAGAAGTTTTGGAAAACTGTATTGTCACATCTAGAAATAGATTTTTGCATTTGCTAATACAAGTAAAATTAGGACAATTTGCTTCCCTCATCTTACAGCGTTATTGACGTCGTTTTCGTTGATATAAAAACAATTTTCAGTGACAATTCATAAATAGCAAGATACTTTAACATCAGTCTACCTTATTATGATTTCTGCAAGCAATTCATTTATATCAAATTTTCTCTTCTATTTTATCATCTCAGATGGATAAAAAAAAAAAAATATTTGAAATTTAAAATCAATTATAATTTAAAAAAAATATTATTTTCCGAAACATTTAGGGACCCAAGTTCAGATCGCAGCTAGCAAAGGATTTTTATATTATGTATATATACTAATAACAAGTTAAATATACGCAATTTGCTTCTATTATCGTACTGAGCTATTGACGTCGTTTTCGTTAAGAAAAAAAGATTTTTCAATGACAATTCATAAATAGCAAGATACTTTAACATCAACCTACCCTATTAACAGCACCTTGATTGCTGCTAGTAATTAACTTATGTCAATTTTTCTCATCTCTATTATATCATCTTCAGATGGATCGGAAAAATCAAAGGACAAAGTAAGAATCCTCACAGATGATTACTTTTTGTTCTTTCTATCGAACACACCTTAGGTTGTCATCACAAATACCGGTATCTTTTATCAAGGCTGTAGCCTATGGCCTAAGGCCACGAAGCACACAATACATGGGGGATCCTAAACTAAGTTAGATCTATCATTGTCAGAGCGATGATAAATTAATTTGCCGGCAACAAATTCGCTACGGTTTGTATGTTAGTGTTTCCTTCTCTTCCAATTGTGCTTAGGTGCTTGAGAAAACGCTAAAACGTTGTTTTCTTTTAGGTTCGAAAAGAATAGTTCCTTCTCGAAGAAATTAATGGGGTAGGTGGTTATTTACGATGGAACAGTCAGGCAACTTCTTTCATTTTCTCGAACAAAATTTGTCACTTAAAAAGACCAATGGGTTGATTGTTTGATGAAGGGACTCCTTACTGATTAGGAGATGATTTATTAGATTTATTGCTGCAGGTTTCGCTAGTCGTTGAGCTTAATTGATAAATAACTCATAGGAGAGGTGATAGTTTCCTTTTAAAAAAAAGAATGGCTTTCAGCTAACGTTTAATTTATTCTCCGGAGAAGGCGGAAATGTCCAGAGCTAGTTCAAATCGTTCTTGACTTTCATTACTTCATGGAATCATTACTTTTGTTGAATAAGAAAACGTAATAAGTGGCACAAACTATTAAACGCTTATGCAAGTTGATAATTTGTATTGGGTTGCAATAATTTATACACTATACACTGTTAGGAAAAATTGGCTAATTGACAATTTATTTTATTGTTATTTTAATATATTCTAACAAAACAGTCAAATAACTATTAAAAAAAAAAAGTGGTACTGTTAACATTGAGAGAAATCGTCTATTGACTGTTTTATATATAATACGGTTAAAAACCAGAATTCTATCCGTGCAAACTAGGCTCATTTTATTGACACTTAGTTCCTTACAACTAGTATACATTATAGCCGAGAGGGTTAATCTGTCAATCTCATGACCGAGGGTTCGAATCCCAGTGCTCACAACGCAATTTTATCCATTCCATCAACACGTGAAAAGTTTCCAATGACTATAATTTCCATATTGGTGACACTGGACTATTAGAATACTAATCATTCACGCATAGATAGTAGCTTCCTTCTCGTCCAATTGTGCTTAGGAGCTTAACAAAATGATCAAAAGTTGTTTTCTTTTCGGTTCGAAAAGAATAGTTCGCTCTCGAAGAAATTAGTGAGGAGGGTGGTAAGTTGTGATTCAACAGTCAGGCAAACTTTTTACATTTTCTCGAACAAAATATGTCCCTTAAAAAGACCAGTGGGGTTGATTGTTTAATGAAGGATATTCTTATACTGTTTATACGTCATGTTCATTCGTTTATTTCTCATATATCTAGTGAATTTATTCTTCATATATCGTGTTCATTCATTTATTTTTCATATATCGTTCTACTGATGACTAAGAAACTTGTATATCTAATTCATTCGTTTATAGATTCATATTTTTATATTTATTCGTTTCATTCGTTTTTATATTTTATTTAATGAATTATATATGTATATTTTATATAGATTATATTATAGATATAATATACATGCATGAGTAAATAGTTTTTTAAATTATTACTTATGTTTAAGCGGTTTTTTCCTTCTTTTAAATCAAGATGTAAATCTTTTGACACTGAAGTATGAAAATAGTGCATTGCAGAAATATCTTATAAAAGTTTCTAAAGACTACCGGGAGTCGTGGTGGGTCAAGGGACAGAGCACTCGCTTTCCAATGAGGTGGCTTGGGTTCGAATCCTAGCGATGGCTGGTCGATTCGAATTCCGCAACCTGCTTGCACGGATCACAGTGTTGACGTAAAATATCCTCCGTGCTAGAAGGATCATGGGTCAGAGTCCCCTTGCTGTCAGGCTAACAGTGAGAGGTTTTTGTGGTTTCCTCTCCATGAAACTATGAATGGAAAAGAATTAATAAAATTATTACTCGAAGCGAATAAATTATATTATGAATCGAAATGAATGAATGAATTTGTTGAAATTATACTATATGTATACCTCACTCGCCAGAACACACCTTTTATATAAAATGATCATGTCCAATTTTTAATTATAGATGACCACTTTAATTGACCAATGAGAGGTCGTTTGTTAGAGAAATTAAAAGAGGTTCTAATATTAAAAAATTGCAACAAATACTGTAAAAGCTGTAGTTGCAGCATATTTTTAGTGTCAATGAGAAAAAGAAAAGTAAATTAAAATTTCGTAGAGATTTAGCTGAAATTTAAGAAATTTTAATTGGAAAAAAAAAATCTTCAAAGTTAAAAAAAAAATTGAACAAAAGTTAAAGCTTAAAAAAAAATTATAACGAAAAGTATTTCTATTTTATTGAAATTTTGTGCAACTAGAATATCTGTGTTTTGCTTTAAGTAAAAAAAATCAAGGATAAAACTATAATAATCCGAAAAAAAATGACATTTTGTTCGTTAAAATATTATTTTATGAAAATAAAATTCACTACACTAAAATGCTTTTTTTTTTTTTTTTTTTTTTTTTTTTTTTTTTTTNAAACTTTTTGTAAATAATTAGTGAGGAACTAGATGGAAATTATGTTCTTTTTTCTAACAAGAGTTTCTTGGGAAAAAAGAAAAAAACGAAGAGGAAAAAGCTACGGCAGTAACTCATCAAACATCGAACTAGTCATCGGGGACGAGATGGGGAAGGAATCACAATTGGATTTTAACTTAATAATCACCCCTTCTATAGTTGGTATTTAGAGATCTATTTAGTTCGGTCTAGGGCAAATACAGCGGGTTTTTTAGATCAGTTTTTGTACGTCCTTCGTGAAAATACGATTTTTTTTACACTTAAACAATCCAATCTATTAACTTTTTTTTACACTTAATGAACCAATCTATTAACTTTTTTGAAAAAAAAAAAAAAAAAGAAAACGAACAAAAAAACAGCATAGAATTCAGAAGTATGTTAATGAAAAAGCACGCATGACTGTCTCCATTTGATGTCTCCATCGCAGGAATGAATATCCAAAGTATATGTCTCCAAAAATATGAGTTTTTCTTCTAGGAGACATTTATTCATGCATGCGAAATGAGTCAACTACGGTTATAAAATAAAATAGGAGTGTTGCATATTCGGTAAATTTAATCTACAACCTAGAAAGCTCACTGCGCAGAATATTTATCAGAAAGTTATACCTCAAATTAATAGAAACAACTCAGTATGCATAATTGTTATAAAATTGTTGCAAAATTTACCTATATGTTATGGAAAGAAATTTAAATTATCCACCCTATCCTCAATTGAAATTATGGCAATGAGACTATATATTAGCTGCCATCCAATATTGCAATAATATAAACATATGGTAAATAATAACTAAGATTTCTTCAGTCAATTCTGAGTTTGAAACAAACTAAAACTTTGGTAAATTTTAATTTAATTTTTTCAAAAATTCAAGTGAATTTTGAATTTTGTATATGAATAATGTTTTAATGCTGTGCTTTATGTCTAAAAATTATTGAAAAAAGGCAATAATTTCTTTAAAATTAATTTTTAGAATAAACGTATTTCTTTTATACTTCTTGATAAGCGATTGAGGCTAGGCGTTTAATGCCCTACAAGTGAATTACATTTAGGCCATTAGAGCAAATATGATATTAATTAAAAACTACTAAAAGTGTTTCGCTTGCTTTTAATGAGACTCTGCTCCTGAAGTAACAGAGAAACATCTAAAAGTTAAAATAGGTCATTGTTTGCTAGTTTGATTAAAACGTATGGAAATATGATTCGCTTTTTTGGAATGACGTTAATCTTCTAGATGATTTACGCTAATTCGTGGAATTGTATTTGTGGAGATAAAGATAGTATTGGAATAGATAAACTCTTGATATATTTCGCTGGTGATTTATTTGCAATTTACAACTATAATGTCATTTCAATTTGAATTCTGTTACGTTAATTTTACGTTTTGTCTGAGTTCGTATGAATTTAAGTGATTGCTTGTAAAAATAAAATTTACATGCTTGCTTTTTTTAATTCGTTAATAAATTATAACAGTGTATTTTTTTCGTAATTTAAAAATTCTGCCCAATAACTTCCAAATTAAACTAACTAAAAATTCAGTTTTCGTCATTTTTAATTAATTACAGTTATTTGTTTACTATTTATTTATTTTTCAAGTGAAAAATACCTTTGAAAACAATATATAATATTTTGCATAAATTTTTATGTCATATTCATATTTGTAATTAATAAGTATAATAATTGTACAATAATTATTAGTTAATTTATTGTGTATAATAATTTGAAAACACGACTGTCCCAAAGCTTTTTTTCAGAAAGTCTTATTATTATTATTATCATTAATAATAGGATGAGTCAGAGAAAGTCAAAATACAGAAAAATAGGCATACTCTCAAAATTTTTATTTGACACATTGGGTTGACAACATAAGAATCGAAAGAGTAAAAATAAGTTACTCAAACTCGCGGTAATGTTAAATAACGTCGTATATACACTTTTCTCTCTTATGGCGAAACCCCCAACATTTATTCCAGAAACCTTGCATAACTTGTAAATGTCTCGAACGAATCTTATTTTTCTTAAATCCAGGCATTAAACAAAGAGTTGGGAAAAAAAGATTTCAAAAGTGTTACCGTATGTATAATTTTTTCCATCAAAAGTATGTGAATAGGATAAATATTACAATGCAAAAATACAAATGGTAATATAATACCACAGTGTTAGGAGATCTTCTGAGAGGATTAGTTTTCCTGGTATTAAATTTTAGCTACAATCTCGTTAATACCCACTGTTACATACAACTGCTCAACGAAAGAGATAAAATTGCCACACATCGTCTAACTAATTCGAAAATACTTTCGCGATCCTCAGCTGAAACTGTCATCTTCACTTTTTTTTTTCATGAGCTAAACCCCATAATTTATTCCAGAAACATCGCATATCCTATAAATGTCCTATTTTTTTTTAGTTCCAGATATTGAATAACAAGCAAAAGTAAGAAAAAGATTCCGAAAGCATTATATGTATAGTCCCTTGTTTAAAAAAATATATGAAGGAATTCAATGTAACAAAACAAAAATACAGAAAACAAAAATACAAAAAACAAAAATTGAAAAGGGATAATCAGTGAATTTTTAAAACACAGTCTTAGAAGAATTTATAGAAGGAATAGTTTCCCTTTTGAGAACAACAGCGTGGATAATCATTGTCACATACACAAATGTACCCTCAATTACTGAAACAAAGTATAGAAAATTTTACTGCCTATTTCTTAGTATAAATACGTCTTTCTAACCTACATAAAAATTTATTAGCGAGAGAGATTAAATTACAATGCGACAAACTATTTCGAAAACACTTTCGCGATCCCTAGCTGTTATCTTACACTTTTCCCTCTTACGACTTAAACCCCATCTTTTATTCCAGAAACTTCGAGAATGTCCGGTATTGGTCTTATTCTTTTTAGTTCCGGATATTGAATAGCAAATAAAAATAAGATAAAGATTCCAAAAGTATTACCATATGTATAGTCTTTTGTTAAAAAAAAATATATGCCGAAAATCAATGTAACAAAACAAAAATACAACAGCAATAATAAATAAACTTTTAAAACACAGTGTTAGAAGAGTTTCTGAAAGGAATAATTTCCCTGGTTTTACCTTTTGACTACAACCACGTTGATTGCTACATACATAAATGCATCCTCAATTACTGAAATAAAGTATGGAAAATATAAAAACTTATTTCCAAATACAAATACATCTTTCTAAGCTGTATAAAAATTTATTAACGAGGGAGATTAAATTGCAATTTATCTGCAAACTATTTCGAAAACACTTTCGCGACCCTGAGCTCAAGCTGTTATCTACATTTCCCCCTCTTAGGGCTTAAACCCCATCATTTATTCCAGAAACTTCGCATATCTTGGGAATATCCCGTATTGGTCTAATTTTTCTTAGTTCCGGATATTGAGCAGCAATTAAAAATATGAGAGAGACATCGAAAGTGTTGCCATTTGTCTAACCCTTTGTTGGAAAAAAAATATGTGAAAGAAATTAATGAAATAAAACGAAAATACAAACAGTAATAATAAACTAACTTCAAAAGCACAATGTAATCAGATTTTCTGGAAGGAATAGTTTCCCTGGTTTTACCTTTTGGCTACAACCACGTTGATATTCTTTGCTACATACGTAAATGCATTCTTACTTACTGTAATAAAGGAAAACTTTACAACTTATTTCCAAGCACAAATACATCTTTCTAACCAAGGTAAAAATTTATTAGCAAGAGCGAGAGACATTAAATTACAATGCATATACAAACTATTTCAAAAACACTTTCATGATCCTAAGCTCAAACGGTTATCTACATTTTCCCCTCTTATGGCTTAAACCCCATCATTTACTCCAGAAACTTCGCAAATCTTGTGAGTATCCCGTATTGGTCTTATTTTTCTTAGTCCCGAATATTGGGCAGCAATTAAAAGTACGAGAAAGATTTCGAAAATGTTACCATACGTCCAATCCTTTGTTGAAAAAAAATATGTGAAAAAATTAATGAAATAAAACGAAAATACAAACAGTAATAATGAACTAACTTCAAAAGCACAATGTAATCAGATTTTCAGGAAGGAATAGTTTCCCTGTTTTGGCTACAACCACGTTGATATTCTTTGCTACATACGTAAATGCATTCTTACTTACTGTAATAAAGGAAAACTTTACAACTTATTTCCAAGCACAAATACATCTTTCTGAGCTACATAAAAATTTATTAACGAGAGAGATTAAATTACAATGCATCGACAAACTATTTCGAAAACACTTTCGCGATCCTGAGCTCAAACGGTTATCTACACTTTTCCCCTCTTATGGCCTAAACCCCATCATTTATTTCAGAAACTTCGCCTATCCTGTAAATGTCCCGTACTAGTCTTATTTTTCTCAGCTCCAGATATTGGACTTAACTGGTATAAAAGGGCGCACGCCGTGAGGGGAACAGGGGAGGGCGTGTTTTTGAAATGCAGAAGTGGTGGGCAGGCCTTCATTTCATCGATTCATATTGGCAGAGTTTCTTGTATCCATTGTTTGGTCCCTACTTTACACTCAAACTGTGCTGTAATTACTATTAAACAGTTGTCCGGTTTCCCCTACTATTATTGATTTCCATGCCCACCTCCCTTCATATGGGAGAAATATGGGGTCGGAAAGGGCAGATTTTCTCTGTATGTACCAGCTGAATCAATAGCCCATTGATTTCGCTTCCATGTGAACACTTTGGTGTTATTTTTCATACTTTTTATGAATTGTCGACCCCATTGATTGTAGGAACAGATCTTTTAGTCACTTTAAATGAGAGCTACAATGCTTGTTGTGTTGAGAGTTTATCTAAACCTAAGTGTTTTGTCATCATATTTGAGGAAATACTGATTGTTTTATTAAACATGAGAACTTTATTGTTTTGTGCTAATTGATTAAGTGATTGATTAGCTTTAGATTCCTTTTATTTATTGTCTATGGTTAAGTTACCTGTTGTTAAGCATAATGTTAACTGTAAAATATTTTGTTTTAAAGTTATTTTAAATGTTTAAATATTTTTTGCTGAAGGTATATTGAAAGTGGTTTAAATATATATAATAACGATAACTTATTTTAATTAATACAGATGTTTTAAAATAGTTCTAAAAAGAATGATTATTTTAGCGTATATTTAAAATTGGATAAAGATGACTTCACAATTAAATTTATAAATTATTTTTATTAGTTGCATTATATAATTAATTGTGTATTTCTTAATATTCATATCTGATTACTATAGTATAGTATAGTACTTTTACAGTTTAAATAATTAACCATTTATAGCTTTTTTGATAAATATCTTTTTATTTATTGAGTTATGCTAAGACTGTGGCTGTATTTTTATTTTTTCCTATTGATGTATTTAATATGGTTATATTTAATATGGTTGCATGAATATTTAATATTGTTATATGATTATCACCACGGTGTTTTCGAAAAATATATTAAAATATTTTTTTAATATAACGTATTAAAACAATGTATTTAATCCCATGCTAATAAGTTACAGTAAAGCGAAAAGCTTTTTTCTTATTTTCCTTGCTCTTATAATGATAAAGAACAAAAACCCAGCAATTTATTATTACATTATATAATATGCGAAATTTAAAAACACAAATTATAAGATCTTTCTACGAACACCATAAGACTTTCGTTCAAAAATTTGTTCTTAAAAAATGTATCGGATATGCCTACATGTCTCTAATACATTAGTAAAAGACTGAATGTTAGCGCCATATTAACATTTAAAATATGGTTTTGTTTCGACATTTATTCCTGAAAAATATTGATGGAAATGTTAGCATCTTTCATCGAATGAAAAAAAGTAATAAATCAATTAAAATGCGAATTTTTTTTCCCTTAAAGTTTCAGTTATCAAATAAGTTTAAGACTCATATTTAAAGTATTGTTTACTTCAATTTTTTCCAACATAACTTAACGACTGCATACACAGAATATTCCCAATAGACTATCCTTTATACATATTTTAAAAAGTATTGTTAAAAAATAAATAAAAAAAGTACGAACATTCGTGGGGTGTCACCAATTAATAATTCAGCATTTAAGAAATATTGATATCAAAATCTGGTATATCATTAGCTAGGACAACTGTATGACTAACTTTAAGACTAGAATTCGTATTCTGAATTCGAATTTCTGAATTTCGTAGAATCACTCATCAATTCAAATCGTTCTGTTTTCCCGTTTAGTCAATGATTCAGTGTTTTCGTATAATTACCTCTAAACTCTGCACTGAGAAATAAAGTATGGTCATAACTACCAGAATGTAACAAAACTTATTGTGTTTCTGTCTCGATAAAGACACCAAAAATCACGGTAAATTTTACCGAAGTGCCAGGGTAATGATTTTGGCAAAATTTGCAGAAAATATGGTTTTATAGTACGTGATAAAATTTGATACACGTGTTAAAACTTGATAATTTTATGATAATACTTTGGAGCATGGCATAAAAGTTATTTATTCAGTTCAATTTACTTTTCAATTTCGTATTTTTTTGCTGAATGTATGGTCATAATAACTATAAGTTTGAAAACCAGTATTTTTGGTTAACCGTTACTATACATGAGAGGAAAAATCACCAAATGAATAGTTTAAATACCGCATATTTTGTTTTTTGTTACCAGAATTATGTTTTTTTTTTTTTTACCAGATATGTCATTGCTAAGCAGTACTGTAATTTCGCCAAAACTTTTTTCTTCATGTAATCTTGATATTTTTTCATTCCGATTTCCGAATCTGTTATTCGACAGATTTTGATAACGTTGTTGTATCATCCTTCTTTAAATATTAGTTCGAAGCGCATACAATTTTTCTTCTTCCATTTTTGACAAAGATTCTAAAAATACATGTTAAGGGCAATCATTACTGAACACTCTGCATATTGCAACCTCGAAAAAGATTAGAATTTCTGTCACAAATATAAATCAATATTCTTACGCTAAATGCATCTTTTCACGAAAATACTGAACATGATTAGCTTTTTTGTCATTAAATATTTCTTTGTTTAAAACCGGAAACAAATTCATTTCTCAACAGAAAAATCTCCAATTTTTCGTTTAAAACTTCAGAAAATAATTTTAGAAAAATCCAAACAAACGTAATTTCCATCTCTGAACAATGTAATTATACATCGGTATCTTCCCATAAGTTAAATTAAAGATAATTCTATTCTGAAATCAATTCTCGCTTCAGAAACACCCTCCTTTCTCCAACCCTGGGGGCACAAAGCGAATCATAACCAAAATTCATATTCCTGGCACTGCCTGGCAACTTTGGAGGAAAACTTCAATTTAAATTACCGCAATCCGTAGTTTTCCTAGATCATAACTGCAAACGATAATTGTGCGTTCGTAACGCTACTATTCCTCACACCCCACCAATATCCTCATTCCTTCCTATTTAACATGCGAAAGCGGAATTTTGGAAAGATTGGGGTGGTGCGATCATCGCTTTCAATCACGTATTGGTTACAGAAATTAGGTTTGTGAGTTTGAAACTTCCATCAAATATCTACGTGACGCCAATGTGTGGTGATATGTTAACGATAATGGAGCTCGTGTAGGCGATACCTCGTCGTTTTGGCTCGTTATGCAATCGATAGCTTCTTCGGATAGAGTTTCATAATTTTTCTTGTTTGAGAAATTTTGTCAGTGACTGATTACGGAGTTGTTCATCTCACAGAAATTTTAAGCTTGACTGAACAAGTTTTAATTGGAGTTACTTCTGAGAAGGGAAACTCAAGAATGAAGAAATTCCATTCTATAGAATTTAACATAAAGAGTTAATTTTATGATTCTATCAATATTCAGGCTCCACACTGGTTAAAAGTTGTTTCGTTTCGTTTATCTGCGAAATTTTTAGCTTTGATGTTTTCGCTTTTAAAATTTGCATCGTAATCTTATTTTCAAAAAGTATTTTGGCCTTAAATTTGGCAATTTTTGGGTAGAATTTTCGGAAACTGGACTGTGTGGTCACTACTTTTTATCACATTTGTATGTTCTTAAGTTTGACTACTTAATTTTCTATAAAAATAATTTTAATGAAACGGGAAAATTCCTGTACTGAGAGAAAAAAAGTATGATTGAAACTACTAGAATGTTCGTTAAAAACTATTACTAATTTTTAATGATGCGTTTTGGTAAAGATTTTGGTAAAATGAACAATAAAATACAATTTTATAATATGTGATAAAATTTGTTGCTGTTGTAGTTAATTTACGTCGCACTAGAGCTGCACAATGGGCTATTGGCGACGGTCTGGGAAACATCCCTGAGGATGATCCGAAGACATACCATCACAATTTTGATCCTCTGCAAAGGGGATGGCTCCCCCGCGTGATAAAATTTGGATAATGTACAAAAATTTGGTAATTTTACCGTGATACCTTAGAGGGTGGCATAAAAACCTTTTCTTTTCCTGATAAATTTATTTTTCAGTTTCGTATATTTCTTACAAAATGTATGGTAATAAGAATTATAATTTTGAAAACCAGAATTTTCAGTTAACCGCTATCATATGAACGGAAAAATCATCCCGTGTATGGTTTAAATATCGTACATTTTGACTTTTATTACCAGAATTAATGTTTATTATTATTAGGAATGTCATTGCCATACAGTACGGTATTTTCACCAGAATTTTTTCCTCGTATGGAGACTTAAATGCTTAACATAAGGTTTAACTTTATGCTTGTAATGATTTTTACACAAGTCAATATTTGATGTTCTGCATTTATTAGTCAAACTTTGAGTTGTAATGTAAAGAATTTATATGATTGTGATCTTACTTTCTGAAGATAGTCTTAGTTTAAATTTCAAGCATACTCTTTTTTTATTTAAAAAATCTTGTGGGAACTATTTAATTTTCTTGAGAATTAACAGCCACACATTAAGTACATAATTTTGCATTTTTATCAATGCACACACCATACAGAAATTTATATGTTTTGTAAGTTTAATTTTGTGTAACGATATTTTAATTTTTTTGCAATTTATTTGGGTGCTATTTCACCCTAAGAAAAGATTTGATCCTAAATTTATCAATATGAATTCTTTTTAAAGTTTTTTGTTGGAATAATTTTGAAATTTGACTGCTTAGTTTCTGTTATTGAAATTTGTCTGCTTTTAAGGCTCTTCGCTATATATCTTTTTACAATTAAAATAGAGTGAAATTACTTTGTCATGATTGAAAGAATGAAAGTTCTACCATACAAAAAATTGGAGAAATTGTGCATTATTATCAACTAGTGATTCTAACTTTAATAATTTTAAAAGCATTAGTTAGGCTGAAAGTTAAAATAACTACAACCGGAGTTAAAAGAGTCAAAATGCACACTATTAGAGATAGAACAACAAAGAATGCAAATGAAACAGAAAAAAAAAATTTAACTGCTAATTTTGCGTCAGTCGGCAAAATTTTCAAATTTATAAATACTAATTTCATATATAATTTTCTTATTTTCAAAAGATTGCTAGGTAAAATCGATTGTTTACGTTTGAGGAAATAGTGAAAAAAATACATATAATATTTAACGGGATAAAGTCCTTCTTTCTAAGTCACGTGCTCTTTTAAAAATCTTTCTAAAAATGTATCGGCACTCAGGATAGTGATACTTTTTACCGTAAAATCCATTTTTACCGGAACATATTACGGAACAAAAAATTTGATATACCGTCAATTCTTTCAGTAGTAATTACCACAAAATCACTGAATCAATCTGATTAAATAAATTTAGCTGTTAAAATTACGGTATTACAAATTATGGTAAAATTGGATTTTACGTAAAATGAACTAGCCGGTAAAGTGTCGGTACTTAATACCGTAATTTGATCTGAAATTTTTTAGAGTGCATACTGATGTCATCCAATTTTGTAGCCTGAATAAAATATTAAGTCGAATAATATTTTAATGCCAAGCTGCTAATCATATTTCTGCGTCAAATTGTTAGCCGTTTTTCTGTTTCAGCACAAAGCCAATTCCATAGTAACTTCGACAGTACAAATAAGTACAATGCATAAATTGGACGTTTCTGTGCATAAAAAAAGCCTCACAATAATTAATAATTTGTTTCGTTATCACGTTCACAATAACTACAACCCAATTATATTTATTATTTCTTCGCCTAAAATTAATATTTGATTTCAATTCATATGCTTATCGATTAAAATAAACCATATTGTGAACTATAAAAAAAGCGGAATAAAAATAAAGCACTGCATGAACTCACTATTGATTAGCATTATTAGTTAATAGTTATATATTCTTTCGCATATTGAAAAAAAAATTGGATGTAAGTTGCATTGTCTAATTTTTTATACCCGATTTTTGCTAAGATCATCGAATTTTATGTCAAATTGCTAACCGTTTTCTCTTTTCTATTCAAAATCCGAATTTACAAAAGAATAAGGTATACATACTACGTTTAGGACATTTAAACTATGCTATAATTCGACAAACTGAAAACTTCGCTTTGATAAATAAATACAATGCATAAATTATACGTTTATGTACATAAAAGAGTATTTCAAAGAGCAACACTTGTGCTGCTATCACGTTCTCAGTAACTACAACCCAATTATATTTATTATATCTTTACTTAAAATGAATAGTATTTGATTTCTATTCATATGATTATCGATTAAAATAAAACATATCGTGAACTATGGAAAACGGGGAATGAAAAGACAGCAAATAAACACACCATTGATTAACATTATTTTTGATAGTTATACATTCTTTTCGATATTTGAAATCATCAATTTCAATACAATAGAGAAAGTAAAAAAAAAATAGTCTATTCATTTTTTGTTTAGGATTCTTTTCTATGTATTTGTAACGTAAATACAAAATCGAACCAACACAATGAGAGATAGTTTGTAAATTAGAGGGTTATCAGCGAGGGTATTGTATTGAAGTCGTTCTTGTTTAGAGTTTTCTATCACGAATGTAGATTGTAGCGTTTCGATAAATCGAGTTCTTTTGATGCATTTGCTGTAATGCACCTTTCATGCATTTTTAAATAAAAAATAACAATGAATAAAAGTGTTGTTTTATGTCGAAAAGCAATACCTTTGTTTATAAGTCATTTTGCATGAGCTTTCTATATCACGTAGTTTAACTTCCAGTATTTTCAGACACGTAAAAACAGTAATACTAAATTGTTATTGATTCAATAACTTCTCTAAATATTGTCAAAAAGCTTCATGATTAATAACGCGAAAAAAAACTATTTTTGAGGCTTAATAAATAAAATTTATAAGTATTTTTGTGCGCATACTCCGTAGCGAATTTCTGTGGAATCTTCTAACAGCTATGTTTTACACTGACTTGCGCGTTATGTAAAAGTTAATTTCTTTTATTTTTATGATAAAGGTACCTCAAGTATCTAGTATCGTTGGTTTTTAAGGTATATATAGTATATGCATTGTGCAAAAGCAGAGTTAAGAAATTACCTTAAATATTAGCTGGTAATACTAATATTTGGGGATGTAAGAAATAATGCCAGATTTGAACAATTTACATGTAAAGCAAATTAGCGTGTTTAGCAAATTTGCTAATAGCAAATTAGCAAATAAACACTTATAAACATAGTTTTGGTGCGAAAATTGACGAAAAGTTTGGAGGTTTATATCCCTTCTAATACCTATATTCAGACTCAATAGACATCAAGATTACTATTTTTCGGTTATGTCTACTAAACTATCAGTTTAATTAGTTTCAGATTGTGACAGTAATTCATATTTCAGTTGAATCAAATCTGTCATTTTTTCACCGTAATGATAATATGCAGAAAAAAAAACTAATATTATTTCAGTAGATTTCATTGCAAAAAGCATTCTTTTTCGCAAGAAGCATTTCCATACTAATTCTGAAGAGGTTATGAAACCTTGGAGTCCTTTTCAAGAACCCTGTGTACAAAGAAAAAAATTCTGATCAAATTACCGTACTGTATTTTACTGATATTTCTGGTAAAAAAATATGTATAGTTCTAGTATTAAAAACCAAAATCTGCAGGATATAAACCATTCACTTCGCAATTTTTTCATTCATATAGTAACGGTCAACCGGAAGTTCTAGTTTTTATTCTTACACATTTAGCAAAAAAAAAAAGAAAAAAAAACTGAAAAGTGTAACAGGATAAATGGTGTTTTTGTTATGCTCGAAGATATGATAATAGCATTGCCAATTTTTGTTTTATTAAACTATATTTCATTGTTAATTTTATCAAAATACTTTCAAAAGCATTTTGGTAAAAATTTCCAAACTTTTTGGTGTTCCTATTGAGTCAGAAACATGGTAAATTTTATCATATTTTGTTAAGTTTTAACCATACTTTTTTACTCGATGCATTTTTTAAGTTATAATATTTATATAGTAATTTTATTTCATCCATTTTGCTTTGGCTTTGGGAGATTTTTCTATAATTTCTGTGTGCAACAATTATTTATAGTTTGAAATATTATGTCATTTTAAAAATTATGTAATTTTAACTGTTATTTTGCGTATTAGTAAAATATTTCTAAAATAATTTTTCTTTTAGCAGACTTTTGCAACAGCAAATGCAGCAGCAACAGCTGTCTCATCACCACAATTCAGGAGGGGCATCTCAGCGAGGGTCCCATGGCACCCACCATGTGGGATCACAGGGGGTCCACAACGGAGGGGGCCCTCTTCACCATAGACTATCCTCTTCATCTTCGGATCACCACAGAGGGGGTCCTGGTGAGACGACAGACGATGGAGAAAATACAAACGGTAGTTTTGGATCTTTCGATGGGGCCAGTTCTCCCGGATCGCCTCGTTGTCTGAGTCCGGCACCCGTATCTACGACTTCAGAATCTAGCCGGACGCCCTCACCCAGGCACCATCATCATACGCCTGGCAGCTTACATCCTCCTGAGCAAAGACAAAGCCTGAATCTAAGCCAACACCACCACAGGCATGATCCTCTGGCCTCAATTCTTCATAGAGAACGTATTTCACATGCTTGAGAATGATACAGTTGGACTTGAGCCAAACTTAACATTTTGTTGATGTGAAAGTTTGCTTTTTGATGAAATTCGTATGTGCAATTTGTAATTATAGATGTAACATTTATGAGTTTTATTAAGTTTTTTTCTTCTTTTGCGTGACACTTATGAAGAGTCAAAACGATGAGGAGAGTTGTTCGATTTTCTAAATCTTGGTGCTTCAGCATTGCATGTTCTTTTAAAAAATGAAACCCCAGTTGCAATAAGTGAGAAAGAACTAATTTATGTTTGTGCTTATGTTTTATTAAAGCTATTTGTTGAATAGATATAGTATTAGACATCTTGTTGTTTGTTTTGTTTAAAGTTACTTTCTAAATTGATTACGTCATTAACGGCAATCAGCAGCAAGTTTTATGTAACTCAAAGAAAACTTTTAAATACAATAAACGTATCTGATTCTTCAACAGTTTTTGTAGTTCTTAAATGACTATAAAAATACTACTTCTTACCTTTAAATTTATATAGTTTATCCACTTTCAACCTTTGTTATTTTTGAAAAAATACATTAATTTTAGTATTATTTCAATACTCAACAGCCTTAAAAAAAATTCTATGTTAATGTCTCGTTCTATTGGCTTGTATTTTTCTTCTTCTTTTTATTGAGAACTCTTATCTGTAACAAGTGATCTGAAGATTTCACATAGAACTATTATCATAAATAAAGTATTTAGTTTTTCCTTTTAGCATTGAGCCATGCACTTGTTCTAAAAGAGTACCAATGTTTCTTAGCTATACTTATTCATTATCAGTATCAACTAAGTAAGTCCTAATTTAGAGTAAGCTTTACGAATATTGAAATACCCTTTTCATAAATATTTTCAAAAGCATTATAAATTAGTCATTATTTCAGAAAATGAGTTGCATTTTCTTTTAAGTTCTTAGTGAAGAAGAGTGCTCTCTTATTTTAATTATTTGGAAAAGTTATCGTTTGTAACTAATTTTTTTTCAATATAAAAGCACACGAATGCAGTGAACGATATATCTTAGCAATGTTTCAATAGTTAATTTTATTTCTAATTATATTTTTTGATTTAAGAGTAATTACTCTAAACATTAAATTTATAAAGTAGCAGGAAAATAATGGCAGTTTATATCTGTCAGATATTTTAAACTATAGCTTTCCCCTTTTTTTTTTTTTTTTTTTTTTTTTTTTTTTTTTTTTTTTTTTGAAAATCTTATTTCACGGAACTTATTCGAGGAGTTTTTGAGAAAGTTTTCTGTGAATAATCCAGTAAAATTTAATAAAATTGTAAAGTGTTTACGGAAAATTATTATTATTATTATTATTTTGTGATTTTTATAGTTGAACTCGCTTATAATGAGCTCGAAGGCCCCACCAATATCAACTCGAACAAAATTAAAAACTCTCGATTGCAAAATTACACTACATGGACTACAAAATTAAAATCTCATCATAAAAATTTTAGTGCAAGCCAAAAAATAGTTTGTAAGAAGGTTATAAAACAATAGCTTTTCTGAGTCTCTGCTCATTTTTTTCTTCCTTTCTTGTTTTAAATTTGAAGCAATCTTTTATTTTCAAACTTATAAAAATAAAGTTTTTCCGTTCAGGAAATATTCATCCATTTTTTTCAAGAAATATTCATTCCTACATCCCAAGAACATCATGCAATGTAGAAAGAAATATATTTTTAAATGTTTCAATAATATCTATGTAACGTAAGATGAATATTACTCGAAGAGATTTGTGAAAGAATATTATATTATGCAAAAACTTTAAGGCATTCAAATTTATGGATATAAACACATGAAGAAAAAATTCTGGTAAAATTTGCGGTACTGTAACGCAATTACATTTCTGGTAAAAACAAACAAACTATAATTTTGGATTAATAAAGAAAAATATATGGTATTTAAACCATTCATTTGATATTTTTTCCCACTCATAGGGAAACGGCAAGCGGGAAGCTCTGGTTTTAAAAATTATAGTTCTTATTACCAAACATTTAGTAACAAATACAGAGCTGAAAAGTAAATGAAGCGGAATAAATCGTTTTTTCAGGAATAAATCTTTATCATTATATCATAGTCTAAGGTATAATGATAAAATTATTAATTTTTACCGCAATTACTACCAACCAGTATGGTAATAAAATCATATTTTATTTTTACTTTTACCAAAATCATTACCAAATTGCTTCGGTGAAAATGACCGAGCTTTTTGGTGTGCCCATAGAGCCAGAAATACGGTAAATTTTACCATATATTGGTATTTTTGACTACGCTTTTTTTCCCAGTGCATGTAGTAATCGGTTGTAAAGATAGAAAGTTAGTTTTCAACTAAATATTAAGACGTTATTTCATGCAAAAATACATTACCAACTCTTTGTTGCACTCTAAAATTGATTTTTTTAAATGCAGTTAAAATATAACTTAATTTTTTTTTCTACTGTGCTCATCACTTTAATCGCTAGTGGTACTCTACATAATTTAATTTTCTTATTTTTGTTATTAAAAATGAGCAGTAATGATTTATTATTTTTCTATTAAGAGATGTTATTTTTCCTTATTTTCTAAAAACTGATGATGATGATTGATAGAATTTTCAACAATTACCCCTGTCATGGTCTTACTCGAAATATTCATATTCGTGAAGCCCTTTTTCATGATTAAAATCTAAGTTTTAACAATTTTACCCCTCACCCAAAAGTTATGAGATGCTGTGTTTTTTCATCTTAATAAAATTGAATGTATATGAAATAATTGTAAATGTATACCTGTTTCTGTCTTTGTTATGTACATACAAATTTCTTAGTTTATATTAAAATAAGAGTTTCTCTCTTGTCAAATAAATAACGACAATAAAGATTTTTAAAATACTCTTTCCGTTATTTTTTCATGTTAAATAACACAATCTCTATTCCTTTTAGATATATCATCAGGTAAATCATTCGGCAATATATTAAGAAAATGGTACATCGCTTTAAAAGTGAAAGAAAAAAGTGAAATACGAAAAAATGAAATAAAAATATTAGAGATTGCGATTTTTAGGTGAATTAAAAATGATAAAGAAAATCTTTTTATGTCAGAACGTCAGAGTACAAAAAAATAAAGTAAAGCAGGATGTATCACTTTTGAAAAAGTGGGAGGGATTATTCGGTGGTGATAGAAGTGATGCGTCCTACGTTTTTTGCTTTAGTCAAACAAAAGAAAATTTCTTTTACATTTAGTTTACTTTAAAGTATAGTTTCTAAATGTTGTTTTAAATATCGTCAATTCTTCGAGGAACTGAATAAATGAATTTCGTCAAAATTAAAGAAATATTTCATCAATCAATTTTTTCAACAAAAATAAATAAATAGAGAAATAAAAAAAATCGTGTTGCCTAAAATATTTAACTTTTCTAATCGCTTTATCTCGGGCACCATATAGGTAGAACGATGTTGCCCTAACAACACAAGAAAGACAGATAGAACAGAGATAAAAATTACACAGATGTGCAAAAACGGATTCAATCCCGGGATTTTCCTGATACGAGGACTCCTTGACGACCAAAGCTGTCCTGTCGGCTCACTTCATCACTTTATTTTTGATAGTCTTCATTCTAGTTTCGTCATTCTAGTCAATTAAACTCCCACAGTACCAAAACTGTCCAGTCGGCTTATTTTGTCACCTTATTTTCGATAGTCTTCATTCGAGTTTCGTCATTCTAGTCAATTAAACTCCCACAGTACCAAAACTGTCCAGTCGGCTTACTTCGTCACTTTATTTTCGATAGTCTTCATTCCAGTTTCGTCATACTAGTTAATAATTTCCTACAGTACCAAAACTGTCCAGTCGGCTTATCTCGTCACTTTATTTTCGATAGTCTTCATTCTAGTTTCGTCATACTAGTCAATTAAACTCCCACAGTACCAAAACTGTCCAGTCGGCTTACTTCGTCACTTAATTTTCGATAGTCTTCATTCTAGTTTCGTCATACTAGTCAATAATCTCCCACAGTACCAAAACTGTCCAGTCGGCTCACTTTATTTTCGATAGTCTTCATTCTAGTTTCGTCATACTAGTCAATAATCTGCCACAGCATATTACGAAGAGGTTTCCAGTTGAGGAAGAATTTACGTGATATATTTGAGAGTTCATGTTATGTCACAAATCGCGTGATTTCCAGACAATATTATTAAAAGTCTCAAGGATTGCTGATTAGTCAAAAGAGAGAGTTTTATTTCTGAGAGTGCACTCCTTCAACTGAAGATACTTCAGACCCATGAAGTTTGGTAGATAATTTTCGATTTGACTAGAATTAATCGTGCCCCAAGTATTTCTAATGAACTCAAGCATAAAAACAAGACATTTTTTAGTTACAAAACAGAAATAATTGAACTAAGAAATTTTTAGAAGCCAAGCTGACAAAGTATTGAATATTGGTAAAATTCGTTTTGTCCATCTATCTTTTATGTTAACAAATAGTTGAACTTTCATCACAAGTATGAAAAGATTTATGTTTAATGAATAAACTAAACTGACTTTACAAACATTTTTCCATAACTAGGTTGTCATTAATCAAGGTTTATGACTTGTTTCTTTTTGTAGCTTATTAGCATTGCATAATACCTGTAGTAAAAAGTAAAATAGTAGAAATATTACATTGAATAAAACAAAAATTTACAATTATCGTGGTTGGCTAAATGTACTGTTTAGTGATACAAGCTCCATACTTGTGCTACTGAACAGTATATTTAATGATAAAAGTGCTAAATACAAACTTTATTACGTACTCCATGAAACAAAATAAAAAAGTGATATTATACTATATCTGATGCATTGATCTTATGTGACTTTATTTAGCTAAAGAGAGTAAACCCTAAAGGTAAAAGTTATTATGTAATTTGTAACATTTTACAATTCGAATTTAATAAAGCGTTATATCTTATATTACCGTATATTTTTATATTAAATGTCTACTTATATTTAGAATGAAAGTCATAATATAAAATTTGAAGCAACATTCACATTTCCTCATAACATTTACACAAGAGTAAATTTTATTTATAATGCAAGTCCGAAATTTTACTTATCTTACAAGAAAAATTTATCATGTATTCCAACAGTGCGAAACTTAAATGATCACAACATAAGACAATATTAAAAAAATTATTCTTTTAGGGGAAAGTTGCTATCAATATACCGGTAATAAAAAGAGAAATAAAAAATCATGCAAAAAACAATTAAAAACTACAATTCCCAACGAAACTTGTGCAATGCAGCAGAAATTCCACAAGAAAATTGAAACCAAAAGAAAATTTAAAAAAAAAGGAAAACAACGAAAATTATGAAAAATATAATAATGACAACCGACGTCGTCAGGGGGTACCAGCCCCGGAAGTCATACAAATACAAAACCTTTTCTATTGAGAGAGCACGACAAATGTCTAAGATTTGCTCTTTGCACCTCAAAGGTTTTACAAGAAGTTCAGGAAGAGAGAATACAAAAACAAAATACAAAATTAAAATACATAAACTAATACAAAAGGAAAAATATTTTTCAAACGACCTACTTAAAAATATTCCTTTGCTAAAACAAAAGCACACTACACACGAAAATCCTTAACCATAATTGAGAGTTTGGTTAAGTTCAGTGCTCTCTCAATAGAAAAGGTTTTGTATTTTTATGATTTCCGGGGCTGGTACCCCCTGATGACGTCGGTTGTCATTATTATATTTTTCATTATTTTCATTGTTTTCATTTTTAAATTTTCTATCAATATACCGGCTCCTTCGTTGTGCCACCTTCATTCGAAATCAGGCACTCCCTGCGATGAAATCATCATCGAGACCATAAGTTAATAGAAACGAATTTAAATGTTCAAAAAACTCTCCTGCACAAGAAATTACGAATTTTGGGTACTTTTCGATTAGCAGATTGTAAGCGAAAGTCGCCGAAAAATGTAGACTTCCGACAATATACATATTTTTTAAAATTTTTTACAATCTTTACTTTATTTATATTCTTTGAACGCTGAAAAAAACAGACCCTCACAAAGAAAATTAAGGAACATAAAAAAAAAAGAAATAACATAAAAAAACGAGAAAAAAAAGTAAATAAAAAATAGTTGAATCTACCAATCCCCAGCTATTCGAAAAGTACCAAAGTAAGCAAAATAGAAAGTTCTTTTCTCCTGATTCTAATTTTCCAAATCAAACTAATTATGGATGTCAAAGCTACTTTGATAGTGTTTTAATAGTTACTAATAAAATTTAAAGTTCTTCTTAATAAGTGCTATTTATCTTTATTAATTTACCAAAATNTAGACATCAAAATTGTGAACTATTAGAAATCTCTAGAAGGAAATGTTGTAATTATGCTTGTAGTCTCAAGTCACAGAGGTCTATTATGTTTTTAAACCAAAGTCATTACCAAAGACACTTCGGTACCGAGCTTTTTGATGTTCCCTTAGAGACAGAAACACGGTAAATTTTACCATATTCTGATAGTTTTGATTATACTTTTTTTCCGAGTGTAGGCATAAATGCAATAATAACAAAATGGTCATCTTCATTGATCTATAGTTAATTCCTTTGAAAAGAAACGAAACTCAGTGGCGAGACAGCCCACGGAGGGCCAAGGCCTATTGTGTTCAATCAAGTTTTCTTGACCTCTGAAGCTTAAATAAAGAGGTAGTTATTTTCTTTTAAATAAAGTATTAGATTAATACGCTTAAATAAGTCAATAAAATATGGGGTATCAGCTTAACATAATATGTATCAGTTTTATATAATAAGTGAATAAAATGCAAAAGTTAACAATAAAATATGATTTTATGATGTGTGATAAAACTTGTAAATAAGTGCAAAATTGGGTAATTTTTATCATGGCATAAAAAACCATATATTTAGTTAAATTTATTTTTTATTTTTGTAATTTTTACTAAATGTGTGTGGTAAAAAGAACAATAATTTTGAAAACCAAAATTTCCTGTAAACCGTTACGGATAGATTACCATATGACTGGTTTAAATACCATATATTATAGTTTATTAAACAGAATTATGATTTCCTTTGACAAGAAATGTCATTACCATACATTAAAGTAATTTCACCAGAATTTTTTTCTTCGTGTGGGTATGCATAGTATGGAAGATAATAATTACTTAGAAATACTCAAAACTATGAAATTACTTAATTTGATGCCAAAATCAGATTCTAAAAATAAGTTGCCCTACAATATTAACCTTCAATTAGTTATTAAGTTGGATGGATTTTTAAGTAGAGTTTTATGATAATTTAGAAATCAAAGTAAATAAATCTATACAAATGATAATAAAAATACTTCGATATTTCTAAAAATTGAAACTATATGGGATGTAAACAAATAATAATATACAGTAAAAAACTAAAAATTATTTGCACAAAACATTTACTTAACAGTGACTTTGTGTTAATTTCGAAGAATTATTAACATACATGTTAGTTTGTTCTATTTAGGGCAAATCCAGTGTCGTTCTATTTAGTCCAAATTTAGAATTCATGATATGTATGTACATTTGACTACTTGAAAAAAAAAATTTAAATGCCTTAAAACTATGTTATTTTCTGGTTTTAAGTCATACAAATAAATAATGCAATTCAGATAATAACTAATAAATTATTCAATCTATATAACTAGCATTTAAAAAATTAAATCACGATTGTCGGCACTTTTTTTCTTTCATCAAAAACAGAACTGACATTATGTTCAAATCACATTCAATCGCCAAGCATTGGCATTTCGCACATCAAAATTGGTATTTGGGATAATTTTCTTATTGTTAAGACGCCAACACATGAATGATTGAAAGGTTGTGAACGAAAAGTCCACGCCAAGAGATGTGTCTCTCACCTATCCATACATAGACGCTAAAAGAAATGAAAAGGCAAACTAATAAAAAGCGCCAACTCAATTAATCTTCGCCTCTTCATCAACATCAAGCATCATGGTGACTGATTGCGTTATAAAAGCCGTGTATGTGTCAGTTCCGATTATGAAATATATATTTTTTTCTTTTCATAAAGGACAATCTGAGACCGTGTGAAACAATCCGTGTAACTTTCTGAGTCCTTTTTTTTCCATTATATTTTTTTGAGGATATCTTCAAAGAGAGAGGACTATGATCTGTAATTGAGATATGGCGCAATTACCTCAGGGAATGTTTTTGTTCTGCAGGACTTAATTTGCTCAACATCAAAATTTGACTTCTTAAATTAACTGATGCTATTCTTAGGAACACGCAATAAAATATGTTCTTATTTATTGAAGATAATTACTAATTTCGCATTAAAATTACGATTTGGTTGCTAGATGAGACTTATATTGATTATTTTGTAATTAAAAGGGTTCTGACTTTATAAAAGTAAAAGCAATAATTTGTTTCTATAAAGCGAAATAATTAAAAATTAACGGCAATTGAAATTAAAAAAATATGTTCTGTACTGAAAAACAAAATTAAAGAAGAAAAGATTCGTTTAAGAGAAACGTAAAAAATCTCCCTATTATTGTTATTGTCATAGCCTTAATTTTAAGTTGACCCATTATTCGGATTTTTCGTTAACCGGATTGGTTTTCGTCTTGGCCAATCAGGATAATTGGAGCTCTACTGTAATTCTTAGTCCTGATGTTTTCGACCATGTTTTTAATATCGTATTAAAATTATCTCAAATCACATCTCTTCTACTCATATAACCCAATGAAATATCTTCCCCGTCTCATTCATGCAAGAAAAAAAGTAATTTCTTTTTTTGAAGTTGAAACATGAGACAATTTTGACCCGTATACATCTCCCGGCTGCCTCCATTCAAAGCCCCCCTTATTATTATCACATAAAAGGGATATTCCCATTCTGCAGCGCGTGGTAAGGATCCCCTCTTTACTCTTGATCCAAGAATTGATGTTTTTCATGAAATGTGTTCAAAAAAAATATCTCCTTGGAGGTACGCAAGGGAAAAAAATGGCAAAGAGAACACTTGTAGCATCTTGCCCAACAATGCACAAAGCGGGCAAGTATCAACTAAAGTCAATGATGTAGAATAATCGGGTTTTTCTTTTGAAGATTTCAGCAGGACTTCTTAGGGAGGTCTCTGTAACTTCAGACTACCCTTTTGCTTTGTTCCAAGTTTTCCGCTTGTTCGCTGTGCAATTGAGAATGCTGCCAGAGATAGAATGCCTCATTTAACTTGTATGGGATCCACCGACGTTGTCTGACTTGTAAATCTACCTACAGCATTGCATTAGGAGGATTTCTTTTCTCGTAGACATGAGAGTACACAATGTACAAATCAACAATAAGATATACATGTTCATTCTATGCGCAATGTCCGGTTGAAGGATATGATTTTCATCTGTTTGACATGTATGATCATAGTGTTCATTTACCATTCAGACAGGAAGACTGCTATTTATAAACACAGAAATGTAAAGCCACGTTCGGTAAACTAGCAATCAAGAGGGTGATTTATCTAGCTTTTGCTAATTATTTTATTAAGAAGCACTTAGAGATACGCATTCAATTAAGCATAAATCTACAAAGATTTTTGCAAATGATGTATTCTTTAGTTATAAAAGCACGGTATTTAAGTACAATTTCTGCTAATTGATTATATATCTTGATTAAGCGCATTGTTTGGAGACTAGATTTTCAATGGTAATTAATATTAGTCCATTATAGTTATTTTCCGAAAATATATTTAAAATTTGTCTAAAAGAAATACAGTATAGATAAGAATTCAGAATATATAGGTACAGAATAGATAGGAATATTTATTGAATTTTAAAACTCGTTACAAAATGAATAAAATGCAGATAATAGCTAATCAAGTCTAATTGTTCCAAGCTTTTGAAAATATTTTTTTTTTCTTTAACTGTACCTTTTTTTCAATCGAAAATTATAAAGTGTAGTATTTTTTAACTGCAAAGGTGATGCTGTTTTGTTGCCAGTCGTATATTCTTACCAGGTTTTGATAATATCTGTCTTATTTTCGTACACTTGATTCAAATTGATACTAATAAAAACGAATTAAATTTGAAAAAAAAAAAAAAAAAGAAAAAAGAAAAAAAACGAACTTCCATTTCTGAATTAGGGATTGATTCTACTAGCATTTCCCCCACAAATACATGAAAAAGGTAATCTTTTTTCTGCTTAAGACAATCGATTTTGTTTATTGAGATTGAAATACTGAAATAAAATATTTCACTACTAAATTTCATTGCTTCTAATTTTATGCTTCATAATTTGCTTTACATTCTTAGAAAAAATTTAAAAAAATAAAAATCGAATTGCATTAGTGTAAAATTTTCTTAATAAAGATAACGCTTACTAAATAAACCTCTGAGTAACAGAAACTTTACTAACTATTTAAAGTTAGATAATTATCATCTCGCGTTACCTATAATTATCTGTTTCAACATACCGTATTAAATCTAACTTATCGCAACAAGAGGCGTAGTTCTTATTTTTAAATATCTGACTTTCAAATTTTAAACAAAATAAACTTAATATTTCATATTGGGTATTGAATAAGTGAACATTTGAAAATATTTTGTTCTTTAATTACAGAAGTCATCTGAAATTCGCTGCAGAAATACTATAGAAACTAAATTTCTTTTTCCAAGAAAAACATGAAAATAAATAATAAAATTTTATTAGAAGTAAAAACAAAAGTGTTCATTTAGATACCATTAGTAGATTTATTCCCTTTTTTTAATATATAAAAGGAAATGGTCTTAGGTTTGCTAATTCATAATTTTGTTTAATCTTAAACCATCATTTTATGTTATAAATTTAATTTCCTTATTTATTAATATATAAACTTATTAATATTGCTTTTGTTAATTAATTACGATTATAAATTAAAATTATTAATTTAGTTTTGATAATTTAATTCATTGAAAAGCTTTTATTGATTACATTTTGCAATTTTATTGCTAGCTTTAAATTTTAAAATGCGTTAAAATAAAATATGTTTCACAGGTAATATTATTCAGGAAACTGTTCAGATAAAGATAAACGGGTATCATTATCTAGAAAAAATAAAGATTTAATTATGCTCTAAGACAATTAAATAATTTGAAAATGATATCTTTGGATGCCTATGAAAAACTTTATAAAACATTTTGATAAAGCTGGAATTTTTTCTTAATAAGTTAATAAAAGATTAAGCCTTAAAATTAAATTAAAATTCGATGAAAACTTAACCATATTTAAAAATGTAATAGAGAAACATACATTTTTTCTGTATTGCAAAATTTCTATTCAGTTAATTTTAGAACTAAACCTCTTATAAACCCTATAGAAAAAAATCAGCTCAGAAAAAAAAATCTTGCTGTTTCACTACCCTCTTGCTTTTAAAAACTTCTGTTTTTATAATAATGTTATATTTTTTAATTACTAGAGTTGAGTAAAAATAATAATTAGTCTATTTTTTAAAAACACACACATTTTTTGACAGTTTTGCAATATTGTTTAAATGCAAATATGAAAAGAGTGGACATCGGTCGTGATATGAAAATGGCTATCTTCCTCTAGTACTTAATACTTGGTGGTCTCTGTCCATCACTCTTCAATCCTAAAGAAAAGGTCTTGACCTTTTTGCTTTCAAGCAAAGAGTTTGGTAAACTAAGCGTACATAAACAGAGCATTAGTATCTACGGGTAGCCAACGATGAGCAGCTCTTCTGAAGCATATCAAATCTTTCTAAAATAAGAAAAACGGCTACAAAATGGTTCTTTTGTGACGTCACTGAGATTTTAATATCGATTTCCAAAGCGGTCTTTATTTGTTTTCTCACAAATTTTTTTACAATAATATTTAAAAAAATTATTAAAATCTTGAATTTCTAATTTAAAGCAATTTGTTAAATTATCTAGAGATGCTGAAAATGTTATGTATTTCTATGAATATGTTATGTAGGTATAACATTTGCATGGTTGTTTTGAAGAACCAACAAATTTAGATTAAACTGATTTTCTATTTTTTTTTTTTTTCTTTTGGTATGTATTTTCTCTTGTAAAATGTATCTTATACAAAAAATCTATAAAAAAAATGTTTCAAAATTTGCGACGTAATAAAATACCTACCTATCAAAATTAAACTAGATTTGGTGAATATTTTTGGTTGTGGATATTCACTTTAATCAATTTAGGATAAGTAAACATTTAAGGTGTTTTGAATCGAGGGTATTTTAAGGTATACGAGGGCAATTTTATAAATAATGGTCATTTTGTTGTGTACACTGATAGGTGACGCGCGCGTCGCAACGAGTGCTTGTGTCGCGTCCTGACATTTCTTGGGAACAACTGTGCTCAGCTGTGTAAGCAACCTGTACGGTCAGTTCTGTGTCTTTAAAATGTTAAAGTTTAACAAATCACCCACCGCGTATGCGGTGCTGTCAGTGATGCGTTTTTAGTCGGCAAGAAACTCATGCTTACATTTACCGGCAGATTTCCTGTTTACATTCTGCTGTCTGATGCTTACATTTACCGGCAGATTTGTGAAGTTTACGAAGCTTCCTACTGGCATGCTGACAGAAAATTTTGCTACTCCATGACAATGAATTTCTCCGCAGTTCAGTCTCGCGATTTATTGGACTCTTTCGGATGGGAAGTTTCTGACCACCCCTCCATACAGCCCTGATCTTCCGCTAAGGGATTTTCCTCTTTTCCAATGTTTCAAACGCCATTTTGTCGGCAACCAGTACAACGATGATGAAGGTGGGAAAACGGTTATCGGAGCAGGCGGCAAGTTGCAATGAAGAAGGCATACTAAATCTAGTTGTATGGTATGAGAAGTGTTTAAGCAAACTTAACAATTATTCTTAAGCAAACTTGACAAAACGAGAAATGAATGTAGAATCAGAAAAAAAAATTGTTTCGTGAAAATTTCTTCCGTTTGGTTTTTATTTTCAATGTCCCTTACTAAAAAAAAAAACAGCCCTCATAGATACAGATTAAGATTTTGTAAAAATTATTTTATACCAAACTTCTTTAAAAAAGCTCCAAAGTTTAACAAGCTTTGGCGAATTTTTTTTGATATAGATATTCACAAAATTCAACTTTGTGTATGTTAACATTTAATATGTTTTTGACTGCGGAGTGCTTTAAGATATAGACTTTCACCATATATTATAAGGTTATATTTTGGAATGTTAGATATAAAGCCTTAAATACAAACTTATAAAGAAAAATATATTTTATTATGTATAAAACGTAAGTATTGTGAAATTTGTACAAAACAAAAGAAAGTTCTGTATTTTAAGAACCCTGGTCAATTACGGAGTAAAAAAAAGTACTATACATTTTCTTATAAAGAGTATTTTATACACAAAGTATTTTATAAAAGTATTTCACAAAAGTATTTTATAAAAAGTATTTTATAAACAAAATCTTTAAAAAAATCTCCAAAATTTAAGAAGCTTTGGTGAATATTTTTGGGCATAAATTCTTATAAATCAATTTAGGACATGCTAACATTTACGATGTTTTTCACTTCAGGTTGTTTTCAGATATAGACATTTAGCATACTTGATAAAATTGGATTTTAGAATATAAGATGTTACGCCTTAAATACAACCTTATGTAGTTAAAAAACTTTATTAGGCATGCAACTTTATATTTTATAGATAAACCTTAAACCATATGTATTGTGCAAATATGTATAAAGGAAATTCATATGCTCCGTAAATTCCTTGTCAATTAATTATAAAGTAAAAAAAGTACTATATATTTTCTTTTGGAAAAACATTTTATTCATAAATTTTTAAAAAGGCCCTAAAATATAACAAGCTCTCGTGAATATTTTTGAGAATGGATATTCACAAAATCAATATAGGATATTTTAAGATGCAAGACTTTAAGACGCTTTTGACTACACGGTATTTTAAGACATAGACATATTATAAGATTGTATTTTAGGATATGAGATATACAGCCTTAAATACAATCTTATATAGAAAGAGAAGCTTTATTAAGCATTCAATTTTATGCGTTGTGTGTAAAACTTATGTATTGTGCAAACATGTATAAAATCATGTGTTCTGCTTCCTTAGAATCCTCGAAAATTATGGAGAGGTACATGAATTAACGACCCCAAGTTTAAAACCCGTTTGATTGTAAGGAAAAAGAACAGCTGAAAGGTTATCATTCCTCAGTAGTGATTCAACAGATTTCGATAGCGTTTTTATTTCCTTGTCTTTCACTCTTCTATTCTGTAACCACTGTCGTTCAAAAAATTTTTATTTAAATTTTTCCACAGTTTCAAAAACTATATTGCGGAATATCTAATATATTTGATATTTGAATCATAACTAAAAATAAACCTTCTTTAACTTACAAAACTCTTATAACTAAAATTTAAATCTAGAATATTTTTCTTTACATTATGTTATCAATGTTCCACTAATCATTGTCAATCTAAGATCATTGCAACTATTCATTTTCAATTATAATAAGAAACTACTTTTTTACATTCAATTCTCTTTTGTCAAATGGTGCATTGGACAATGGTCGTTTTAAATTACAGTACAAAGTACCGGTACTTCTGGCGCATCATCCGCAAAATCCTTTTTTTCCGTGAACCATTATACCGTAATTTTTAAGTAATAATTATTTAATTAAAGTGATTCAGTGATTTTACTGTAATTATTATTGTAAAAACTGTGGTATATTATATTTTTTGTTCCGTAATATGTTTTGGTAAAAAACGGATTTTATGTAACAAAGTACCGGCATCCGGAGTGCCGGTACTTTTTACCGTAATTTCGTACGGAATTTTTTACAGCACGCTTCCATTAATTTAAATTCGTTATTATAAATAACAAGTTCAAGTTATCCATTTTCGCTCAGTGATTTTAAATTTGAAGCGAATTTCAGTTGCTCTTGTCAATTTGAAAATTTGTCATGTCTTATAATTTCAGACTTTGCTGTTAAATTCATGTTAATGCCCATTCTAATTTTCTCACTTTAATGGATAAATTGTTCTAAAAATATAAGGCGTGTGATTTCTGCGTAATAATTATTATAATAATTAACAATGAGTTCGATTTATAAGTGCAATGAAATGACTTACAAACTTCAGAGTAATAAAATTACCATTTTTACAAAAAGCAAATTACTTTTCTTAGAAAAAGATTAAAAACAATTTAGAATCAAGAATATTTACAGACATACTTAAACAGTTTTTTGCTACATTGAAATTCTATTCTTTATCTTATTAATAAAAGCAACGAAAATTTTTTTTATTTTATGGAATAAAAAACAGTTTAAATTACTGTTTATATTTAAAACCGAAAGATCCGTCATAATTGAATTTTCAAAACAGCATTAAGAGATGAATATGTTTTGTTATTAAAGAAACAAAGGCATGAAACGCATTTGGAAAATCCTTAATTTTGAAAGGAAAAAAAAAATTATTTTCAAATCAGAAAAAAAGGAATCGTGAAGACTTTTTTTCATCAACAGCTTTCTGTATTTTCCGGGGCTTATTTCCTTTTTTATTTTCAGTAGAATACCCATTAGCTCTTAAGGGTTTTAAGATTAAAAATGACATTAGCGATTTGAAGTTTCACTGAAGCACCTCTAATTTTCTTTCCTTTTGTCATCCCTTTCTTATTTTTTTTCTTTGCTTCGTATTTTTCTTTTTAATCTTACATTGCTCTTATAATCACTTTTCTCTATCTTTCTCTTCGCTATTTTCCATCAATAGTCGGGCATTTTCTTTCATTATCAAAAAGGGGCCTTATAAATATTGAATATTGTATTTTATTGCTCCATTAGTAAATAATATTTTATATTTTTATTCTGGTGTTACATTTAAAAAGAGAAAACTTTTAATTAGAAATATATGTATGTCTAAGAAACAACTAGCAAAATATTATTTTAATGAGGATTTTATAAAAATATATATTTATTCTTAATTATTTAATTATCCATATTTTTAAGTTATTGTTTAAAAATAGTTATAAATATTAAAAGCATAATAAGTATTTAATAAAATATTTTATGTTTAAGTATAAAAGGCCATGAAAAATACATAAACCATCGTATTATAGTGACCTTTTTTTGGCGGGTGTTTCCAAAATTATCATGAAGTTTTTTTCTCTTTTTCTCAAAATCGATCAAAATTTTTTCAATTGTGACATATTAAAAGCAAATGTAAACTTTAAATATAAAATATTTTAAAAATAGTCCATTTTTTAAAACTAGTGCAAGCATGTACATTCTTAGCGAAAATTGCAAAAAATTCATTTCATGTGCTGTAAATTTAACGCTCTTCGAGCCTTAGTGCTAAGCATATTAAAATAAGTACATATTTTTACCTATGCAAGTTTTAGTTTTTCTTCAAAATGTAGGAGAAGTGAAAAAAAAATTATAAAAAAAATTTCTGCATTCTCAAAAGATTTGCCTGGCATCACATAAATATTTTTAAGGATTTCACAAAGAGTTTTTGCGTAAAATAGTTTACATAATAAATAAAAAATCATTCTCCAGAAAAAGTGTACATTTTCGATATAAAATATCTAAAAATGAGGCAATTATGTTTCAAAATATTATTTCTCGAATGTTAAAAAGAGCACGTAAATTCCCTGCAAAACCAACCTAGATTCATTTTCCTTTTACATTTTGTAAGCACACTTAAAAGTTACGAATTTTTAATATTTTTGTAATTTTTGTTTGCAATGTTAAGAAAGCCAAACCCACATATATGAGTTTTTTGCGATGAAACGAGATTTGTGTGGATATTTCTTACAAAATGACATAATAATTTTAATTTTCAAAACGAGTTTTTTTTTTGGAAAACACTTATTTTTGAAAAAAGGTGATCTAGTGTAAAAAACGAATTTGTTAATTTTATTTTTTTATAACCAGCTCTGAACAGTCATCCTAATTCCAGGATCAAGCATTGAGACAATTTAGCTTTCATGGAGGACTTTTTGATAGAATTAACTTGTATTTGCGTTACATGGAGAGGAAAAGCACGAAAATCTCCCACTTATAATCCGACAGTAAGGGAATTCTAACCCATGATCCGTGTGCCACTGGGGATACTTTACGTCAGCATTGTAGTCGATGCGAGCCAAGTTCAGAATTCATATTGACCAGCCATTGTTGTTATTCGAACCTGGGTTACCTCATAGGGAGGCGAGCGCTCTATCCCCTGAGCCCCCACGGCTCAGTAATTTTTTTTTATTTTTATAATAACCATCGGTAAACAGCCGTTTTAACCGTCGTCAAACAGCCGTTTTAACCGTCGTCAAACAGCCGACCCAATTTTTGGGTATACGACTACTAATGTTCAACTCCGTAGCCTTGTAATTTTGAATCCAATCCAGAAGGCAAGGGAACTCCTGGATCAAGAATTGGGAGACTTTTTTGATGCGTTACATGGAGACCCGCATTTGCGTTACATGGAGAGGAAGACTACGAGAACCTCCNACGGTTAGCTTGGCGGCAAGGGGACTCCAACCCATGATATCATCCAAACCATGTCTACCACTGAGGATATTTCAAGTCAGCACTGTGGTTGGTGCAAGCCAGATGCGGAATTCGTATCGTCCAGTCATCGCAGGGATCGAACCCCGATTCACCTCATTGAAATGCGAACGCTCTGTCCCCTGAGCCATCGCGGCTCAGTAAATAATTTTTTTTTTTTATCGTCAGAACTTTAAAAGGTTTTATTTAAATTTTAAATTAAAGAATGAATAAAACTGTTTACAAACTAGCATTCAATCTTCCACGCTGAATTCATTAGAAAAACTTCGCACAGAGTTCCCGCAGTTCCCATTGCGGTTGAAATCGAAACGGAGGAAAACCTCTGTAAATTCCTAGAATAACAAATGGCCATTCTTAACCCCTTTCAATCAAACAATCTTGAATATCTTTGATTTTGCACTCTTTTATGACATACGCCGCATGAATGGAATCTCAACACACTTACTCAAAGAACCGAAATCGTTGAACAAATGCAGCGAAAAACTAGTTTGTCATGCACAACTTTCCGATTCCGTTCGTATAATGGATGGCGAATATGGACTCACGCTGCGAAAGAAATGCTCTAAAAACGAAATAAATGAAGCTCACGGGGGTGTTCGGCAATCGACCCCGGATATGGTATCACTTTTTTTATTAATATTATCACACTTTCTATTGCTCAGAGTTGTGTTAAAGCATATTAGACAGAAGAAAGCAACTTTTCGGTGTAAAGCTTGGTGGTCTTGTAAAGTTTGAAAAATGTTTTGAAGCTTAACAATGGAGAAGTTTTTGTTTTTTAATGGTTCACTCAAGCAGAAAATTTCACCCATTAAAACAACTGATTCTTCTAGGAAATAGAAGTTGCTGCATGTTTTTTCCCCCACATTAAAATGTGTTGATAAATTAGCTCGTGAATTAAATTATTTGTAAATATTTGTGATATATTAAAGCGTATTAGTTTATTTTTACAAATATAATTGTTAAAAAAATTTTCCTCCGAATATATTTTAATTATCCTTTCTTCATTTAGATTTTCTGATTACTATGCCAGTTTAATAACTGGCATAATAATAGAATAACGTCCAACGTTCAAGAAAGTTTGATAACGTTTAATAATGTTTTATAGCAATTGGACATTTAATAACGTTTGAGCAAGATTTGGATGGATTTTCAGCAGAAGATTACAAGAGTACATTTTGTGTTAACTTTAAATGACGTTTTAACGTTTAATGTTAGTTAAACGTTTAATAACGTTTGAACAAAATTTTAATGGATCTTCAAATAAATAAAAGGGTTTATCTTGTGTTAAAATTTTTAAATGATATCTCAAATTACGCTACCCGTAAAGTTTCAAAATTGTTTTTCATTGCACCTCTAATTTTTTTTTTAAATTATTGGAAAACTCTAAATATTCAAATATAATAGCTCATGAAAAATTTCTGAATACCTTTTTGTAACGTGAGTATAATAATACGAAATTGAATATGAATTGAATTACCAATACCCTATTTTACTTTTCAGATTGTTCTCGAAATTATAACAATTTAAATTCTGACAGGTGCTGCAGTTTTAAAAATGAGTTACCATCGAGTAATTTTGACTTTCGATAAAATAAATCTTATGTTGTTTATATTATTATATTTGCTTTATATTTGCTTCAGAGATGTATAGGTGATTTGAAAAATTATAATATTCCTTATCACAATCAATACATAAAAACTATTATAATTTTTTAATCACCTGTTCAATAATGTTCAAAGCATCTTCCCAAAAAAAATTTCGAACAAAAAATATCTACCCTACATTTAGTAATAAAAAAAATTAAATGGAATTCTAAAGAAGGGCAGGGACAATTCATTGTAGTTGCATTTGTGAAGAAGGATATTTAGTATATTTGTATTACAAGAAGAAAGCTCATGCATTTTTCGTAGTTTTAAAATTCTTATTTTCAATTATTAAAATTCTAATTTTTATTCGTATTTATTAACATTTTAATAGGAAATTAGTGATTTTAAATTTAGTTTGTCTTTATAATAATTCTAGCCTTTGTTTATTAATTTTCTAATTTGCATTAATATACGGGCCTTAAAAAGCTATAATATTCCATATCAATATCCTTTATAATCACATCAGTATCTTTCTTCAATATCTTTTAGTTCGTATCAAATTCATTTTTTAAAACTTGTTTCAAGAACACAACACAAAGAGACTAAATTCGCGATGTTTTCAAATTCTTTTTTGTAGTTTTTTAGATTTTTTGTAATGTAATAAATGAAATGTAATAAAAATGTAAAATGTAATGAAAATAAAAATGAAATAAAAAAAAATACTGTATTAAGTTAGAAGAATGTTTTCTTTATAGCATATTTTATTGTGCATTAAAAGATTGGCATCTGTCACAAAATACAACGCATTTTTTCCAATCACTATTAAAACTAGCTGTCTATTTGATTTTGATTTCATTTGATTCCTCGATACGGTGCATTCAATACTTCATTCGTCCCATGTGGAAATATCAAGCACATTGCTAATGTACAAAATTGAACTTTTTGAGCATGTTATAACTTCAGAACTATTAAGTCTTATCGAAAACTTTATTTTGATGTCAATCGCATCAACGTTAAAAAAAAATTCTCATTTCTCTAGATAGTAATATTTACATAGTGAATTTATTCCTTTAACAAATTCAAAAAAGGCGATTAAAGCCGACATTGGAGAGGGAAAAACTTCAGGTGTCTAAATCGGGTCTAAACCAACTACAGTATTTAAAAAAAAAAAATATTAAAATTTCTAGAAAAAAAAAAAAACAGTCAGCTTGTGTGCCAGTATACAACCGTGTATTTCACAGAAAAATAACGTCGTCTTTTAGCAAAGTAGTACTGTTATTTTAATTAAATCTTATTTTAACAAGAAAAAGAAAAAAAAAACGATTTCAGCATTGTGGTCAGTGTGAGCTGACAGCAGCATTTGTACGCCCAACTGACGTTGGTATTTGAACCTGGGTCTCATCTTTGTTAGATGAGTGCTTTGACCCCTAAGCTGAGCTTAAAAGTCCTACTTATTTAAGTGTAAAATTGGTGAAAATTATAGTAGCCCTCTCGTATAAAATTGTTTATCAACTTAACTTACCAAATATTTACATCTAAAGAAATATAATAAAGAATTAGAATATCATTTTGACAATAAAGACGAATCGCAGTTTTACTTATACGATATTCAAAACCACAAAATAATTGTTAAAAAATTAGAGCAAGTAAAGAAAATAATTGAAAAATTATTTGCAAAATAGCAAAGTTATCGTGCGGTAAGCCCAAAAATAAGATTGTTCAAAATCTAATTTCATCTAAATCTAAATTATCCATCAGTTCAATGACGATTTTAACGAGTTTATGATTAGGAGGAAAAACGGAGGAAAACTGTTTTATCAACAAAACTGCTTTAAACCGTCAAATATGCAGAGGAATTCCGCAAAGAGAACGGGAATTTTTTACAATGCACTTAAACAATTTCAAATTTTTCTTTGCTTATTTCCGTATTTAGCCACCATTCAAATTATACAAATACTTGAAAATGTATCAAATTATATATTATCAAGACAATAAGAAGCAAAGTATCATTCACAAACTTAAATTTTAGGAACAAAAGACATAAAAATTTAAGGCTTTTTCATCTAGTTATTTTTTAAAAATATATCTGGTATACTATGCTTGCAATTTTTCCATGTCTTCGTATATATGGCGAAGTTTTCTTTGCTTTCGTGAACTGAAACCCTGCCAACTTTTCTTAAAATATATATCACTCTTTTAAGTTCTTTCAAATTGAGGTAAATTACAGGGGCGTTTAAACTCGACAAGATATGCGATCTCTCCGAAAAATGTTGGCTACTTTTAAATTACGTGTCTGCAGAAACATTTTAGTTGCAAGGGAAGTTTGCCATATTTTTACTTTACTTGCTCTTTTGGCTAGAATTATGTAATTTTTCTAAGAAATTTTTACAGACGAAATTTATCTTTTAATTCCTTTTTCATGTAATATATTTTTATATANTCCGAAAAATGTTGGCTACTTTTAAATTACGTGTCTGCAGAAACATTTTAGTTGCAAGGGAAGTTTGCCATATTTTTACTTTACTTGCTCTTCTGGCTAGAATTATGTAAGCTTTCTAAGAAATTTTTACAGACGAAATTTATCTTTTAATTCCTTTTTCATATAATATATTTTTATACATGTTTTATATATAATAATATAAAAATATATATTTTTATATTATTATATATTTTCCTTATAATACGCGTATATTTTTCACTTGAGTTTAAACAGCGTTTTTCGTAACTTATTTTTATATTAGAAGTTAAAGCAGTTATTTGTTTACCGTTATTTTAATTACCGTTTTTAGTTACTTGCTTTAATATTTAAGTTTAGATTTATTTTTAATATTTAAAACGAGTAAAGGAAACTGAAAAATTTCAAATAAGGAAGAAGAGAGCGGAAAAAGTAACTGTAAAATCAAAAATATGTAATTTGATACACTAAATATGAATACAGTATCACATATCATATACATGAATACAATATGAGATATCATACAAGTGAATACAGTATATAGAATCATATATATGAATACAATAAGAGATATTATAGATATAATTACAAAACGAGATATACTTATGAATATAATACGAGATATACTTATGAATACAATGTGAGATCATACATATGAATACAATGAAATATAATACATATGAATACAATATGAGGCATGCATGAGATGGGGCTAATGTGGACAAAAACAAGCTTTTTTTAAAGATAAATTATTATGGAAAAAATGAGTAACTTTGTAACACAAAGTAAAGTTAAAAGTTAAAAGTTACATTAATTATGTTTTTTTTTTAAAAAAAATTGTGAAAAATGTCTACATAAGTCCCCTTTCCCTTACTAAATTATCTGAAAATTTGTTCACTGCTTACTAAATTATTGTCGAAATAATGCTGATGGTCGCGAAATTACGGAGTCTTAAGGTCTTAATTACGGAGTCTTTTTTCACGACTACGACGGATTGTGCTTTACCTTACAGTTTTTTTTAAAAAGTAAACAACTTATTGAAAGGAAGTTGAGTTTATTATTTCAGTTGATAGAACTGGTAAATAAAGATTTAGGCTGAATTTTTCTGTAACTACTTAAATAGGGAAAGTCTCTGAACATTGGTACAGTTTAAATTTAAATAACTGCTGGCTGGGGTTTGAAATTTGATGATTTTTCCTGCCAAGGGTAGGAGGGGTATAAGCAATGCTTACGTAAGACATTAAAATCCCATTTCTTTCGAAATTTTCTTAAAATGCTTAAAAAAAAGTTCGAATAAAAGTTAAACTCAGGAAAAGAAAACTTGGAAACACATTTCAACAATTATTCACAGAGATCAGGAGTTGGAGGAAAACACTACAGATTCGTAAAGAATATTCGACAAGAAATTTCATAAAGTGAATTCGAACGTAAAAACGTAAATTGTGCTTAACTCAAAGATATATCGTCTATCTAAATTTAATCCTAAAATTGAATTGCTGCAGTAAATTATTTTTACGTAATCATTGGAGGGATTTGTGATTCTCTAATCTGTGCTAACAAGAGAGGGGTTGTCCAAAAACGCTTAAAGCATGCTTATGTAATGTATTGAACTGCCCCACACTGTTAGAAATTTCGAAGATCCTTGAACCACAAAATATTACACAACCTCAATACAATATCAAACTGGATCATGTAATTAAACCATTTTTTTAATTTAATTGTATGATAAACTATTTTAGGTATTTAATACAATTTTAAGAATTTAGCGTAAATTAAAACAATTTTGAGATTATCAGAAAATTTGCACCATATTACAGTTTAAGATACTGATGTCATGGTTCAACTAAATTTATGGAGATTTTTTTGGTAAAAATTGTACAATAGAAAAATTTAAATTTCTTATGAAACATTTTTGGAGTAGAAGTAAATTGAACTGAAAATTGTAACAGACGCTTATTTACTTTTTGCATCTGCTGTTTTATTTCTTTGTATCACCTGTCAAACTAAAANAAAAAAAAAAAAAAAAAAAAAAAAAAAAAAAAAAAAAAAAAAAAAAAAAAAAAAATCATGAATGTGTAGAAAACGAAAGAATATGAATGGAACGAAAAAATTTTGAAAACCAAAACATTTTTTCTTTGTCTTTTATTTTTCACCCATTAAAAAGCTAAGTATTGCAACTTTATAATTGCAATTATTGCAATTTTTTAAATATTGCAATTAAATAAAAATGTTGCGATTTTATTTTCATGTCTTTGGTAAGAAAAGCCAAGATGTTGTCAATAGTCTTATTTCTTTTCTGAAAGTAAGTAATTGTGATAAATGAGCAACAAAGTTATTAAAATGTAATAAGCTCAAGTATTCTGGAATTTTAATTTAATATTATTTTCTTTTCAATGTTCACTTGTAAGCCGTGGTGGCTCAGGAGAAAAAGCGTTCGTCTCCCAATGAAGTGACCCGGCTTCGAATCCCAGTGATGGCTGGTCGATACGAATTCCGCAACACCGACTAACACCAACATCCTACTGATGATGTAAGTGGTAGACGGATCATGGATTAGAGTTCCCTTGTTACCAGGCTAAGCGTAGGAGAATTTCGTGGTTTTCCTCTCCATGTAACGCAAATGCGAGTTATTTCCATCAAAAAGTTCTCTATGAAGGCAAATTTCTCCTGATACTTGATCCAGGAGTTCTTTTGTTTACTGGATTGATTTCGAAATTACATGGCTACGAAATTTAACATTTGATAGGTAGCCTTAAACTCAAAATTTGGTCGGCTGTTTAGTGACGGTTATAAAATAAAATGTCCACTTATAACATGCAGTGATTAAAAAATATTTGACTAATCATGCATTTATACCTTGTTGATGCAACTATATTATTCAATGTTTTCTAAAAAGGTTGGGCAAAGATTACATGGTTGTATAACAAAGTTTTATAAAGAAAATATAAACTTATCTGTTTACAAAATGCTAGAGTAAAAGTTTTATTCGATTGTTGTCATAATATTCCTTAATTCATATTAATATTCTAATTTTATTTGTAAAAATAATATTTCAAGCCAACTGCTTTTCTAATTTCTGCAACTTTAACAAGTGTTGCTTAAAACTACTTTATAACTTCAAAACTAATGCTGGAGTTTTGTTTTTGATAAAATTGAATGTAATTACTCATATTTTTCACTTAATTTACAGTAACAATAATGTTTGAAACTAAATGCATTTCAAATTTTTTCATTTTTAGTAAGTGTTATTTTCATCCCTTAGACGCAGATGGGATATCGGTGTTTCTTTTATATATTTTTCTGAAGCAGTTTAATAGATTTTTTAAAAAAAATATCGATTAGATTATCGAAATTATATTTGTACTAAAATATAAGATAAAAAAATAGTTTTAATTTCTTTTTCACATTCAAAAGTTTATCAATAATTGATTTCGTTATAGAAATTTTAAAGATGACTATTTGTTTCGCTTAAATCTAAATGACTACAAATTTGAGAAATCATTGTCTGCAATTGAACTACTCTGTTTGGAAGATTTTACTTTTAACGCAGAAAAAAAANAAAAAAAAAAAAAAAACTCACGTGATTCATACTGTATTTCATAACCATAAATTATTAAAATACTAAATATATTATTTTTCACTTATTTTAACCAAAATTAACGCAAAAAAATAATTACACCAGGTCTTTCAGTAGCATTTGTTTCCTATAACGTCAACAAATAGATTACTCTTCTTTGGCGAAGAGGAGGAAAAAATTTCATTTTCAACAGAAAGCAACCCTAAAAATCTGTAAAGAAAGGAAAAAACTTACGTCTCCCGATTATCCTCAAATGAGGCTCATCTTTGCTTCTGATTACTGGTTTGAATGTTACTTTCACTGCATATATCCCCCATACGGCAGGCTTTTCTGCTCGGACGTGGATAGCACGCATTATCATTTAACCCAGAATGACTCACGCACGTTTCAGTAGACTTGCTCAGAAGAACAATTCACGAAACTGTGTGCCGTTTACGAAATAATTGTTCGAGAAACGGATAATGCGAATTAAGCACTGTCATTAGAAATCCATTATGCATTTTCAGTCCATAATAGTTCTGTAATTATTTCAGCTTAAAAACTTTTAAAAGTAAAATAATTTTATTTAATTTATTCAGTTTTTTAAATTTTTTTTTTTAAAGATTTTGTGCCAAGGAAGAGATGAGTTTTAAAAGCGATGATCAAGTAATTAATCGAATACTAAAGTAATAAAAAATGTTTTATTCTCACTGCATATTATTTAGAGTATTTATTTTTCAAATTACCCCGATATCACGAACGGTTAAGACACTATCATTGTATTGAACCGGTGGTTTATCCAACACCACCTAGAAGAGAGAAAGCGTTCGCTCGGATCAATTTAGTAGTTCGACATAACGAATATAAACTGCGCAGTGGGGTTAAATTAAAATAAACGTCATTATGTTCAGATTACATAACTGCGCAGTGGGGAAAATAAGAAAGCTGTCACATCGTTCGAACTACTACTTACTCGCTTTTGGGAACCCGTGAGGAGGCCTTCTCTCCTCTTGAAGGATTTGGTTTTCCCCAGCACATCCCAGAAGAAAGAAGGACTCGGTACGATTTAATTCTTTAGCTGTGCTAATTTAAGTAGTAACATCTTTCGAATTAACCCCTACTAAGCAGTTTACATTCTTTACATTGAACTACTAAATTGATCCGTGCAGAGGCCTTCTCTCTTCAAAATTTTTTTTAACCGTCATTGAACAGTCGACCCAATTTTGGTCTATTACTTTTGGTTTATTAAACTTGGTTTGTTTAGCCTCGATTGTGGTTTTAAACTTATCTAGCCTCAGATCGATAGGTACCAACATGCAAGAGAAGTGAAGACGAATGGCACTCAATGCTGACCACACTACCATCACTATGCTGGTCTAGAAATTGTGGAGTCTTAACCTACATAACCTTTTGGCGAATGAAGAGCTTTAGTTCACTTTTTCAAAACATGCTCAAATTAAGTTTTGAAATAATTTTTAGCAATTCTCTTTAGTTGCGTAAACTACCATTTTTTAAAATAATCAGTCATTATAATCTACCACTAAATAATAATCTTCCACTTTAAAATAAGAAACGTAAAATTGCAGCTTAAACTAAATCAAGGAATGCGTCGTTGTTGATATTGATATCAATGTTTACGACTCTACAGACATCGGGTGGTGACAACCTCATCTTCGCCTGAGCTTTAACGAAACGTTCTCTTGTGAACCGCTATTGGGAGGCAAGGGAACTTTTGGTTTCTTAGACGATCGCTGTAACTCCTTCCCATGCTCCCTGTGTGTGTTTTTTTATCTCTCTCTTCATTTTTTCTTCTTTATATGGTTCTTTTTTTGTTGCTGTAGTTGTTCTTGATGTTTGAAATGAAAAATATATAATTTTTATTATTTACCTATTTATCGAATGAGTTTTGGATCGAAACAGTGTGCTAAGAATCATTTGACTAGAAATTACTGAGGTTAGAATCTTGTAAATTTTTTAACTTAATGCAATTTCTTTAGTAAATATTACAAATATTCCATTGTGTCCCACTGTCAATTTTGTTTCTTTTTTTATCAAGATCTTATATTTTTAAAATTAATTGTGCAAATTATTTTAGGGTAACGGCTTAGCGAAAATTCTATCTTTCAAAATTATAGCTCTTATTATCACAGATTACGTAAAAAATACAAAACTGAAAAGTAAATTTAATCAAATAAATGCTTTTTGTGCCATGCTCGAAACTATCATGGAAAAATTACTTAATTTTATCACATATGATGAAACCTTATTTTATTGGTAATTTCACCAAAAATATTAAAGCTATTCTAGGAAAATTATCGTGCTTTTCGGTGTTCCCATGGAGCCAAAAACACGTTATAGTAGTTTGGTAGTTAGTAGTTCTTATCTCATTGTGCAATTTTTTTAAAATATCCAAACATTTATTGTTCCAAACATTATTAAACTAAAAGCTAATAATGGAAGTTAATAACGTTTTTAAAATTTTATGCTTCAGTGAAACGGGTGGTACTCTAAAATTGGTTTATTGTGAAACCATAGCATGTTTGTCTTCAAAAATAGCAGTATGCAGAATTACTGCTTTAAAAAAATGATCTATGTTTCTGCTGAAGTTAAATCACAAAAGTGTGTAATTATTTTTAAAATGCATGATAATCTGGTTTAACTTAGTCGTGTATTAAAGTTTTAGCAAAAAATGTAACTTGTTTTTGCTAGCGAAATTTTTTTAAAGAAAAAAATGATCTATGTTTCTGCTTAAGTATAGCGCAATTATTTTTAAGAATCGTGATAACTTACTTTAACTCAGAAGCATATTAAAATTGTAGCAATGGAAAAATGAACCTCAAGTTGAATCACAATATAATGTAATTATTTTTAAAAGGCATGATAATATGGTTTAACTCAGCAGTATATTTAAGTTGTAGCAAATAAATAAATAAAAATAAACCATATTACTGCTGGAAAAAAGAAAAATAATTAACTACGTTTTTGCTCAAATTGAATCATAATATCAAGTAATCATTTTTTAAAAAAAGCATTATGATATGGTTAAAATCAGCAGCAAATTAAAGTTGTAGCATATTTAAATCATCTTATGATACACTATTCAAACTCATAAAAAAGTTTATAAAAATTATCTTTTTCCAAATAAATAATACCCGTTTTCAAAGATTTCGGAAGTGTTGAAAGCGGGCAGTAATAAGAGCAAACAATTTAAATTTAGAAAAGTATTCAACGCAAGCTTTTCTGTTGCATTTAAATTCAAGTTGGTCCACTTAAGCATAGACTCATTGTGAGTGAAAAGCGAGTGGCAGAAGTCCCTCAAATTCACACCACTGTTCACGATCACCATCTTTACATATCAGAGAATGAGTTGGGGGAGGTGGGCAGTGAATCTATTAACAGGGGCCCTTTTGCAATTGAATTCTGTCAACATGCGGGAGAGATTGCTCTGAAGGGGGAGTTTAGAGACTATACTTAGAGGTCCAGAGGCGGGGGTGCCCACCCGCTTATTAAGCGACTGGTCTCATGTGTCTAATCAATGGCTCATGACAAGACTTGCCCCGTTCCATTGGGTTACAATATGGGATAAGCGAGAGCAGTTTTGTGATGATCGCCAATGGAATCGCCAAGTTTGAATTTAAATGTTTCAGCAGGTAAATGGGTTATGGAACTGATGAATGAAAGAGAGGTATTCTGTTTTGTTCGAAATGTAACAGTTTATTTCAAAAATTTTGATGTAATATATAAGACGTGACGCTGTATTACGCATATATAGGGTGTTCCATATTCACCACACTTAACATATATTTTTAGAATAATTTTGAAAAGAAAAACAAAACAAGAAGTTTGAGATAAAAAAAAATTAAAGAAGGAGAGAAAAGGAGAGATTAAGATAATATAAAAGTAGTTTAGCAAAAGACGCATAGGAGTGAACACAGGACACATATATACTAAGAGAAAATTTATTCTGGTTAAAGAAAAACCTCATATATACCTGGTAATATATATATATATATATATATATATATATATATANTTTATTTTAAAATTTTTTGGTTTACAAAATTATAGATTCTAATAAAACACATTTAATAAAAAATGAAAATATGAATAGCAAATTTAAACGAATAAATGGTTTTCACGCTCTTCTCTAAGGTATGACAAAATAAAAAAATTTTATGACATATTATAAAACCATATTTTGATCTTAATATTTTGAAAGTGATTACCAAAGCGCTTCGGAAAACGCTTTAAACGAATAAATGGTTTTCACGCTCTTCTCTAAGGTATGACAAAATAAAAAAATTTTATGACATATTATAAAACCATATTTTGATCTTAATATTTTGAAAGTGATTACCAAAGCGCTTCGGAAAAAATTTCAGAGCTTTTTAGCATTCCGATAGAGTCAGAAACCAACAAACACGGTAAATGTTATCATACTCTGGGAGTTTCGTCCATGCTTTTTTTTTTTTTGTGTACGAGTTAATTCTAGCCCAGTTAAAAAAGATTTGAAAATATAGGAATAAATAAGTACTTCAAGAGTCGCAGATATATATTTAAGCCATTTAAAAACATAAGCGCTTTCGAATTATGACGAATAACTATTGAAAAGGGCAATAATAAAAATGTCATAGCCCATTTGGCAATGTTTCTAATAATCATATTCCACCTCATTCCAATTTCTTGCGGCAACCAAACTTATTTTGACACTTTTAATCTCGCCNCAAATGTTCTATAGTTAGTATTATTGAGCTTTTGAGCATTCCCATAGAGCCAGAAACACGGTAAATGTTATCATACTCTGGGAGTTTCGTCCATGCTTTTTTCTTTGTGTACGAGTGAATTCTAGCCCAGTTAAAAAGGATTCGAAAATACAGGAATAAACAAGTACTTCAAGAGTCGCAGATATATATTTAAGCCATTTAAAAACATAAGCGCTTTCGAATTATGACGAATAACTATTGAAAAGGGCAATAATAAAAATGTCATAGCCCATTTGGTTGTTAATGCAATGTTTCTAATAATCATATTCAACCTCTTTCCAATTTCTTGCGGCAACCAAACTTATTTTGACACTCTTAATCTCGCCTTTTCATTAATATAATATATATGTTAAATTATAGTAAAGATTTTTTTGTGTGGATTTCCTTTTAAAAAGGATTAAAAATATGCATTACTATCGGTGATTATCGGTGATCCTGTACAAATTTATTGGAGTGATGGGGCATAAAATCTTTCTTAACTCTCAGAGTTCAGTAAAAATTTCTACGGGTATTAAAAGAATTATAGATTTATATAGATATAAATACTCTACTAATCATTAAATAGAAGTTATTGGGGGATGCATCAATAATTCAAGATTTTTCTGTTATCCTTTGGTATATTGTTTCACGTGTACGTAGGGGAAAGATTAAGTTCTAAGCAGGATTTCAGCAGAAGAAAACACTCGATTTTTTTTCCTTTTTAAATGTAACATTATATTAAATATGTATTAAGAAAAAAATTCCGGTTAAATGTAAGTTAGTGTATGGTAAGGAAATTTTGGTACAATCAAGTTTCTAGTATTAAAAAACAAAAAATATACGGTATTTAAACCATTCAAATGTTATTTTTCCTTCCATTTGGTAATGGCTTACAGGAAATTCTGATTTTCAAAATTATAGTTCCCATTACCACACATTTAGCGATAAATACAAAAGTGAAGAGAACATTTAACCGAATAAATGCTTTTTTTTTTTTTTTTTTTTGACATCCTCTGAGGAAGTGGTCTCTAAGCGCCAGCACACTGACCGGTACCATTTGATCCGGTCTATGGATCAAATGGTACCGGGCAGCCCAGGAAACATTAAATTATTTCCATTTTATTTTCTGTGGTTTTATTTTTCTCAGGTTTGTGCGACTTTCCATAAACGAGATGTTAACCGGGAGTTGATAGACCTAAGGCTCGCCTAAAGGCTTACCAATACTGCGAATGTAATTGTATTTTATTTAGAAGACGTGTTTAATTACAATTAAATTAAATCTTCTAAATTAAAACGCAAACAATTAACAATCCTCCCCCCATTCGTCGGCCACGCTAAAATTATCAAACGTAGAAAAGTTCATGGCAATAAAAAGGTTGGGGAGCCCTGCCAAAAGCTTATTAAGTTATAAATTGCCAAAGTTTATCACATCTAATTAAATTATATTTTATTGTTAATTTTAAGCACTTCAATAAAAATTACCTAACTTTTTGGTGTTCCCGTGGTCTAGAAACACTGTATATATTACCGTAATCTGGTAATTTTGACCATACTTTTTTCAGTGTTCTAAATGTACATTATAAATTAATAATTTATCTTACATTATAAATGTCAAGTTTCACTGATATGAAAATTTAATGCAGATAAAGGATTTTTTAATCGGTTACTACATTTTAAGCACCATATATTTATTTGAACAATAGATTTATCAACGATTTAAAGAATGAGTTCCACGTTTGCCTGTTTTGCTGTAAATTTAGCAATCTAATATGGATTTCATATTATAAATATATTTTAGTTCAGTTTTAGATTAAAAAAAGAAGACAAGATATTAATTTGATAAGTTGCTCGGCGTTTACATTTGGCAGTTTTTTTTTTTTTTCAATAATGAAACTATTTTAAGATTCATAAAGGTCACCAAGCAAGTATAGTTAAAAATTACAAAAATATACTTTAGTTATAATCATCCAGTTTTCATTTCTCCCCTTTTCCTTCTTTTTTTTATTAAAAAAAAAAGAATAATGCATAAATGTTTTGGTGTTTAAAATGTATATAATTGTGATGCATACATTCTAACTTAAACATTTAAACTTTTAGAAACAACTTTGGGTTTTCGTGCCAAATTTTGTCGCCAACACAAAGCCAGTAGAGTATGATCAAGATGAACTTGATCTACTCTATATCCAAATCAGATTACCGTGAAATGTACACAAAGTGGTGTCGCGTGCGCGGGGTGAACCTTCAGCACGTGCTATGGTTCACACACGGACGCGCAGCACCCTTGTCAGCACACACCCCTTATTTAGGGTCCTACATCCATTTAACCTCTGCAAACCACACGCTTATTAAAACAACACGGATTTGTTTCTATGTTACGTTTGAAATTACTTTGGAGTTGATAGCATTTAGGATAAAATCGATTCGTTATAAAAAAAAGTCTATATGCACTGATAGCAAATTTATTTTTATTTAATATGTATGGCAATTGTAAAAATCAAGGTTTTTTTCTTAGATTATTTAGTAATGTAAAAAAGCTAAATTATTTATACCACTGCTAGGGTAGACACATAAATTAAAAAAAAAATCAAATCGAATTCCTTAAGACGTTTTTAGATCAAATAGTAAATGGTCTGAATTGCAAATGAGGAATAAAATCAGTTGAAAAATGACGTTTTTTTTCTTCTTTTTCAAATAATAATAATAAAATGGACCGGATAAGCAGTAAGCACACAGCAGATATCTGAAACATAAAAACATTTCCTTTTAAAAATAAGCGTTTTTCTTTCTATTTTTTTTCAACTCTTAAGGAACATGACTGAGGCAAAAAGCGCCGTACATTTTGGGGCTCATTTTCTTTTTTGTGCAAAGCAAAACGTGCATTTTGGCTATTTAAGAAAATAATTGCCTTGAATAAAATTCCTACTCACAAACGTAGTATAAAGCCAAATTAGATAATATAGTTACTGGCCAGTTGTAACATTTTTAACAGGGGTTAATTTTTAAATGAGTGACCATTTTTCCAAAAACTAAATATTTGAAATTATTTTACAAAATTTTTAATATTTCTAACGTGAAGCTTTTCTTTTAAAGTTTCTTGTTAAATATGATAAATATAACAAAGGTTCTCTTCTAACATGACGAAAAATTTTAAGAAACAAAGGGAAAATGAAGTAATTTTTCGCTATATTACTTTTTGCTAAAAAGTATAACCACTGACAAAGAAATGTCAGTAGCATTCATTATAGCCTTGGATACTAGGCATAACACATAACCTAAATCTTAAACAAAGATAATATACTTTCTGAATCCAAATATGCTATTTATTTTGAGTGCACTTAAATGAGAACCCAAAAAGGTTGTTTTGCATTTCGAATGTATAAACAATATGGATACCAGGTACACCATATAACCTAAATATTAGACAAATATTATATGCTTACTATATCCAAATATGCTCCCAAAAAGGTTGTTTTGCATTTCGAATAAGTAGAAAATATGAATACCAGGCATAACACATAACCTAAATATTAAACAAAGATTATATACTTACTTAATCCAAATATGCTATTTATTTTGAGAGCACTTAAATGAGAACCCAAAAAGGCTGTTTTGCATTTCGAATGAGTAAACAATATGGATATCAGGCATAACACATAACCTAAATATTAAACAAAGATTATATACTTACTAATTCCAAACAAGCTATTTATTTTGAGAGCACTTAAATGAGAGCCTAAAAAGATTGTTTTGCATTTCGAATATCTAAAAAATAAGTAAGCTTTCGATAGTGCCGAAAGTAGTTGTAAAATTTCTTTGAATGTAGTCCCAGCTCAAAAGATTTGTCGAACAGACATTTTGATTTTGTAATTCTCGAAATTAGTTTTTGTTTTTTCAGTTTTTCAGGGTTTTTTAAACATTTTACTAACCTTACTTTCAATTCAATACAAATGTTAACATTGATAATCAAAAACTTTTAATTTAACTTATAATAGAGTGTTTTTTGGTCATTATTAAGAAAGTTTAATTTCTTTCATACAACTTTAATATAATTTTACACATTTATAATTAATTAAAATTGTGATAACAATTATCAATATTAAAATACTTTAATATTAATAATTGCTCCCATAGTAATTATTAATATTAAATATCTATAATTATAACTGTGATTAATATAATTAAATAAACATTATATTAATCATATTTGTCATAATTATTAAAATCTTATTAATTAGAATTATTTTATATCTATATAACTTCCTATCTAGTTAATTAAATATCCACTCTATACTTCGATTCCAGATTGCATCTTTAAATTTCTTTTTTAATTTTCTTTTTTTTCTTCTTTTTTTTTTGCAATGCAGATTGAGTTTTTTTAAAAATAAATAAAAAAAATAATGTTAAATAATCATTTATTCGGCAAAAATTATATAATTATTAGTAATACCAATGACATTTTGCTCCTGAAAACCAAGACAAAAAGTATTGATTAAGAACAAGATTTATTCTTCCTCTTTTTTTTTCTGTCTAATCTTTATTTATTCTGTCTAATCTTTATATCTTATCTTTCTTATCTTTTGATTCATTACTTTATCTTTCTTTGTAAAATAATAGGTAAGATCTAGGAGATTTATTAGACTATCACTATAACAAAAGATATGACCTTCTTAGAAATAATCAAATAAATAAATAAGTAAAATACAAAAAGTTTTAAGATTAAGAAGGTCAACTGAAAATTAACCTTCCATTTTAAGTACATAATATACCATTTTGTAAATGTATACCAACTTAAGACCTTTATTGTCCGAGCGACTTTAACTTTCATATTATGAGAACTTACAAATTAAAAAAAAATTACACTTTTAGAAATATTTTTTAATATATTCTATTTTAATTTCATGAATGAAGTAATTATAATTTGAAAATAATTTTGCTTAATTTCATATCAAAAATATTTTTAATAAACTATCTAGGTCTGCGAGATTCTGAAAGCATTATTGAAAAAAATGTACATTGTCTGAATGATTTATAAAAATTCAATTAAATTATAAGGTATTGACCAATTTCAATATAGGATTAATAACTCACATGGAATAGTTAACAATTTTTTCATTTTATTTTAATTAATTAAATAATTACAAACATAGCCGAATTTATTAGTTATAAATACATTTGTAAATAAAACACTTCTCTCTATATTTTTAATACATACAGTATTATTCGTGAACGCGATAATCTATTTAAAATGCTTTTTTAGGTTATTTTATTAACTTGCAAACCAACTGTTCTCATTTGTTCTACTTAACGCTTAAGACGTTGCAACCAATTGCTGAAAATTGATAGGCCTGTTAGCACTAATGTCAATCGATTTTCTTGCTTACCAAATATATGCGATCTATGTCTTCTGAATAATGGTTTACATTAGATATGACTAATGTATGTGTTTGCCTTTATTTCATCGACATACGGGAAAGTTTCTCATGTACAAAAAAAAAGAAAAAAAGAAAAAAGAAAAAAAAAAGGAAAGCGTTTCCAAGCATTCGATTAAGAAAATAAGTAAAATTCTGTAAAAATATTGCAGAATCATAAAGTGTATGTGTACAAAATTTAGAAATTTTTTTTTAGTTAAGAGCATAAAATTTTACACATATTAGTTGCTACAAATAAAATTAATTTTCAGATTTCTTTTTCTTTTTAAATGGTACTATGTTATAACTATTCCATACTATATTATGGTACTACGTTATTACTTTTTGTTTCGTAACATGTTCCGGTAAAAATGAATTTTATGTTCAAAAGTATCGGTACCCTGAGTGCCAGTACTTTTTACCGAATTTTGACGTTGCAATTCAAAAAATTTGCAACTGTTGTTAAATAAAACAATAAAAATAATAAATATTTTCCAAAGGTTATTTTATATAAAACTATATAATAAAACTATAATATAATAAAACTTATAATAAAACTATAATATAATAAAACTTATAATAAAACTTCAAGCTATTTCAAATGCAATGAAAAAAAATCATGTCTGTATCTACATTCTTGAAAAAGTTATGAATGATTTTAGATTGTCCTAATACAGAATCTTGCTCTGCAGACAAACTTTAAAGGGCTTTTTCTCATAAATGATAATTTTGTGTTTTGATCTTGATTAAATCCCTAAGGAATTTTTTCTATTTAAGATAAAGCTTTGAAGTAAACTTTTTTATCTTAAGTATAATACACTTATTTAAACTGTGCATGGAATAAGCATTTTATAAGGTATTACAATTTTTACAGCATGTTATATATACCTAACAGGAACTTTTACCCTTTTTTTTTAACTTTTTTACAAAATATTTTATAAAAAATACTCTAATTGATATATCAATAAATGAATGCACAAAATTGTTAAGAAGAATATTGCAAGCACTAAGAAAAAATTTTTTTTTTGAAAGTAAGTTAAAATAAAAAAGTCTTAGGGATTTAAAAATTTTTAATTTTTTCAACTTTTTTTAAAATTTTAAGAAATTTAAACAGTTTAAATGTTTTTTGAAGATGAATTACTGATTATAAGTTAAATAAGCATGTAAAGCATCCTCAAAATGAATGATTATACCTTTATTTAAAAAAAAATTGTTGCAAAGGTACTGTAAAGGTACGGTAAAGAATATGTAAATCAAGTTACAGAATAACATAATCAATATCATGCTTTTATCTTGTTCTTTTTTTAGACATTTCCGTAAAATCAAAAAATAATCCTTTTTTTTTACTACTCCTTTACATAAATAACCCTCTAAACTCTTCCGTCCGAACTTGACTGTGGGGTTTCCAGGGACTAATATAGGGATTACTATAATAATAATCTGATCGATAATAATAATCTAATATGGGGGTTACTAAATTCATTCTGCGGGGAAAATCTGCTGTCCTTTGCTATCCCGTATAGGAAACTGCAATAAAATTTAAAATATTGAAAGAATCTAAACGAAATTATAATCAACTAAGTAAACCAACAATAAAAGGGCCGGTTGAGATTATGTTTCAAAATGTTTATAGCATAATGCTTAGAAGTACAACATAAAATTACGAATCTAGCCAGCAAAAGTGGTTTAAATTATCCCCGTAGCATAAACCTGGATGACGGTACCCGTTTTTCCTTAAAACCCCGGATTAACCTATCTAGGGCTTTAGTTTTTCTCTTACATGTCTTCGTTTATGACTTGATAGGTCAAACAGTTAATGAAGTTAATTAGTTGGGAAACTAAAATGGAAGGGGTGGTACTGAAGATACATGATGCATCGATTTAATTTGCTTTTGTAACATTTTATTGTCATACTGAAAAAAGCAAATAAATTTTTAATAGAGAGAGACTTAAATGATGACAGAATTACTTTAATTCAGAGTTGTTAATTTTCATTATAATTATAAGACTAGCGGATAGACATACTTAATTAAATTTTCTGAAACTTTNAAAAAAAAAAAAAAAAAAAAAAAAAAAAAAAAAAAAAACATCGAAATTAATGCAATAAAATGATAAGCTACACTTTTTTCATAGCTGATATTTTTTTGAATGAAACTGTTTCTTAAAATTCTTTCAAAAATATTTTTTTTTATTTTAACTACAGCAAGGTAATATAGTACAGTGAGACATATTATTGTCTACAAAGAAATCAAAGTGTTTTTCACAAAATATGTAATTGAAAAAAAAAAGTCTGAAAATTTCTGACTGATCTGAAAATATGGCTTATTATTCATTATATTACATTAAGCCTCCATTTTTTTTTTCAACATACAAAGAGTATAATTAATAAAACCAATTTCTATTTTAAAGTTCGTAAATGCGACTAACGTCATAGCTTAGATCAGAACTTTAGGCGTCTTGTTGAAAAAGAAATAATTCTTTTAACCTTCGCACTATTTTATTGCGCGTGGAAGATTTCTCCATATGATGGATGAGCAACAGCAAGCTGTCGTCAAATGGGATTTCTATTCTTATAAAGATAAGGAATGAGAACTGTAAAAAGGCGCGAATTCCTTGTCATTCAAAATCAATTTTGATTTTGCAATAGGGGAACTCTTTTTTTTCTCTTTCATTCTCTTTAATGTCTCCAAGATTTAAGGTACGGTTTGCATTACAGATGAAGTATAGTTCCGTGTTATTGTTGCATAATTTTGTAAAACTTAGCTTTATTAGAAAAAAATTTTGGTTAACTTGTCATATTACACACTGTGTGTGTTTTTTGATAAATATTACCAATGTGCTTCATTTAATCATAATTGGGTATACTATAGCCTACGTCACAGATCGTGTTATTCCTACTAAATTTAACTAGTAAACAGCATTTTCTGCGAACCTGATTTCTAGCAACAAGTAAAAGCATCAAACGAAGTGTCTTGTTATAAGTCGCTACTCGCCAGGTTGGAATTGCATTAGTCTAGTTCCTTTGGAAATAATTTATATTGTTGTTTTACTGAAGTTTAAGAATTTAGTAAGCATATTTAAAACTCAGTTTATTAATTAAACTAAAAGGTAAATGTTATTCCTAGTAAGTGGAAGTAGTTGTGCTTTTTTCATATTATACCCAATTGGCATATGTCAAAATAGCTTTATTTTTATTGTTTGAAAAGGAGATAATTTCTTAAGAAATTTAGCAATGGGGAATTACATACATAAAAAAGATGTTTTCATTCATAAATTTGCTGCTACGTATGAAGCATTTGTTTGAGGAGGGTTAGAGTAAAACACATGAGTCACTGAAGTTTCATTTTGAGTCGCAATATTTAAATAACTCATAGAAATATTGAAAGTGAAACGCGAGCTTAGTTATAAGTACTAAGTGAATAATTCAATTCTGCAAATTCACTAAACAAAAGCTCAAATATTACCCATTGGGAAAATGAATATTCTTTTGGGTTATATATGTCTGAACACTTTTCGACTTAATGAATTATCTATATTATATAAAACGCTAATACGTACGTAGGGGAGAGGGAACAAATTTATTTATTTCCTCATTTTTCAAAAAATACATCAATTTCTCGCAGTAAAGAAGTCCATATGTTTAAATAGTGTTTTCTTTGTCTTATGGAATTTTTGAGATTTTTCAATAAAATATTTCTTTACTTTATTATATTTCATAAAAATGACTTCAATTGTTTACATGTGCCCCTATTGGGGGCACATATGANAAGTCCATATGTTTAAATAGTGTTTTCTTTGTCTTATGAAATTTTTGAGATTTTTCAATAAAATATTTCTTTACTTTATGATATTTCAGAAAAATGACTTCAATTGTTTACATGTGCCCCTATTGGGGGGGGGGCACATATGAGCATGCCTGGGGCACATATGAACAAGATTAAAAACACAAAGCAATCATCATATTTCAAGGAAAAAAATCTTTAATATAACAGATATAGATACGCATTATACTGAAGGGGTTGTAGCATACTATGTGAATTTAAATTGTACAGCAATACTGTCAATAAGAAAATAATTTTTCAGCTGTACAATAATTTTTCCGCTGTTGGGTTTTTCGCAACTTCATGTTCCTCAGGAGTTGTAATGGGCCTTTTTCTTTCTTCTCTAATACTCTTTCAAGCTTTTTTTTTTTTTTTAATTTTTTCTATCTTTTCATTTGTAGCTTTAGCAATTCTATCTTCCTCAGGTGTATCAGTTAATATGCGTGATGAGCAATCAGCCATTTAATTTTAAAAAAAAAATAAAAGAAATAAAGGAAAAATTAATAAATTAATTATGGAAAATTAAATAATATTAATTTTAAAAGCATACATATTTTTTAAACTTATAATATCATGAGGATAATAATCTTAATACTATGTAGGGGCACTTGTGAACTGTTCACATCTGCCCCAGATGTTTTGTTCACAAGTGCCCCGTCATCCTTCTTAAACCTAACTTCAAAAATAAAGAATTTTTAATTGAGTAAAAAAAAAATAATTGTCATAAACTTACCTGAATGTTCATATAATGATCTGCAATAGTTAATTTTAGTTTATTAGTTGATTTATATTATGCTTTCACTTGAAGAATTACTAAT